>NC_056057.1:21200000-21500000 GCF_016772045.2 Ovis aries | reverse complement strand
GTTTTCTTGAAAGGAGGCAAAAGCCCCAAAGCAGAGAACACAAGGAAATAAGTACTCCTATGTTTCACAGAGAAGCTGCTAACAGACTTACTCCTACAGGGCTTTTTAAAAGGTGGACGGGCAAGACCCTCTACTCTCACACTCCACTGCATCCAAATTAAGTAAATGATTAAAACTCTGAAGGCCTTTTTAAAGAAGTAAACATCATCATTTTGAGGGGAAGCACTGCAGAATATCCATTCTGGTTCCTCGGAGGAAGAAGCCAGTTCAGAGGGGCCAGAGTCATCATTTATAGAGCAAAGGGACCGAAGGTGCCTACAAGAGAGGAAACCGGCAGAAGGAGACACTTCAAAGATTCTAATGAAATTATGTAATTCCTCAGATGAAGGTAAGAACCTGGGCAGGTGATAAAGCAAAAGGAAGGAAGTCAACAAAGGGTAAATAATTACTGAGACAACAGGAGTTGAACCCCCTTGGGGATCCCTGGGGAACACTGTAAAACAACCATCTCAGTTCTTGCCTGAGGGCTGCTGCTAGGAGATATAAAGCCAATGGGCATAAGGACCTGTTGTGGTCAGCTCCACAGCCAGAGATAGCCCTTGGGCAAAGAGATACAGATGCTGGCCTTTGAAAGTTAAGCACAAATTCTCTAGAATAATAAAGACCAAGGGGAGTTGGCTGGCACCAATAGTGTTTATGGAATTTGGAATTGTAGCATGATCAATGTGGAGTTTTCCAGAATGATGCTGAAATCTAGGAAAAATCATGATTATTTGATTTAAGGGACTGGATTCTTAAAATGATTTAAGCACAACACAAATACTTCATTTATAATTCCTGTGATAGTAGAGCTTCTGTAAGATACAGTACATAGCAGTGAAAACAGTCATATGAATAGTAATTCTAAAGAGTTAATCTAACTATTCAACAAGAAATCTTAAAGTTTTTGCCCATTGTTCTTGCATGCCTTATTAAACTTTTCTTCCACACGATCCATAAACGCACTGTATGCATCTCGCTGCCTTCTGTGTCTCTTAAGGAAGATGGTACAAAGGAAGTTAGTGAAAGCAAGCATATATCAACTTTAATTTTCATTTATCATTTTAAAAATTGGTATTTAACAATCTTTGGCTTTAAAAATTTGCTCCATAGGCCAAACACGCATCTTGTTCTGTTTGTACACGCAAGACTATTCAAAGAAGACTAATTTGTCCAGGGAAGAATTTGAGGCATAAAATGTGTTTCAGCATCTTTTTCAGAGTGTTTGGGAGAGCCTTCTTGTCAGGCCTTGTTTGAGTGCAATACACTCAAAATGGGCTGCTCCAAAAAAAGTGGGAGTAAATTTGGGAAAGATTTCCCACAACATTTAGGCTTCAATCCACCATGTCAACTATCTTTGATATAAGAAAGAAAAAAAAAACCCTCAAATACTAGATAATCCGTTGTTTGCATTTTAAGTAAAAGCAGAAATCTGAATGCTTCACTTTTAAAGATAGGCATATCTTTCACTATAACAAATGAAAAATTCCTGCATCAAAGCAATTGTTAACAACAACGCTATATACAAACCGCAACAGCTACGGGAAAAGAGGCAAACTCACTGTGTATGAAGCAGATTTAACGGGCCAAGGGGCTTTTGGTAAAATTAGCTTTGAATCCCAGGTGCATTCACGAGGCTTGTAGGTGATAAATCTTTCTGTACTGTTCTGTTGACCATTTTTCAGCAATGGACATCCACTTACTAGAGACAGGAAGACAAATGAGAAACTTAGCAGTGACATGAGTCTTTTTGTTCATGAAGTCTCTCACAAGATGGTCTCATTTTTGGAGATCAGGACCCAGGAGCAGTAAATTGCTGGGCAATTTATAGGTGCAAATCTAAATTAAAATTTGTTTATCCTTTCTACTATTTCTGCTAGAATTAATTTTGACCTTCTCCAAACATCAATTCAAATCCTACCTTATTTTATTTCTTTGGGGACTTCTTTAAAAATTTTTTTCTCACTAGTGGTTTTGACTTGAAGGGCATATTTTGCATTCTACCTTATATTTGACTTAGATGTTTCCTAACATCAAAGACTTGGTCTTATAAAATATTTTTGGTGTTTCCTTCCATAGTGACTTAGACACAAGGAAATTTGAGGTGTACTAATCTAATTAGGTTCAATTATGTACCTAGACAAGGTCTTTTAAATTTAATCCAGGCTAAAATGTGTACATTATTTGCAAATAAATTATCATTTTACAATTATAAAATTATTTGCTACTCATTTTAAAAAGAAGAAAATAAAATTCAACCAGTAGCCAACTATCCAGAAATAACCATTGTTAACCCCTTATTGGTTTATAATTGATATGTAATTATAATAGTAAATACAGTATGTATTAGCTTTATCCATATAAAAATACTGGATTATACAGATTAAGTCTGCATAAACACCATACAAATGGCACCATAATAACACTAATGGTATGTATATTACCATGTGCTAGACAGCATATGCTTTACATACATTATATACCAGGTGCTTTATATACGTATGGGCTTCCCTGGTGGCTCAAATGATAAAGAATATGCCAGCCTTGCAGGAGACCCAGTGATTCAATGCTCACAAAAATTTTATGATGTAAATTCAACTATTATCATTCCCATTTATAGGTAAGGAAACCAAGATATAGACAGTTTAGGTAATTTAGGGCAGTGAGGCCAGGATTCAAAGCTATGCATCTTGCTTCTGGAATCTATTTTAACTCATTGGTTCTCCACACAGAACACACTGAGTTACAACTCAATTTTTAGTAATTTTTAGTAATATATTAAAGATTGTGGATAACAAAGCATATTGATTTTTGCCATCAATGAACTGAGAATTTAAAAAATTTACTGTATCATTAAAGGTGATACTTAAAAAATACTTTTTTAATTACTTGCCTTTTTAAATATTCCTGTTAAGATATAATGCAGAAAGCTTATGTTTGCCATGTTTATAACTTTATAATAACAACTTACCCGTACTTAAGTGTTGTGACTTAAATTTTAATCCAAAAGGATCCTTTTCATAAGTCATCACAAAATTTGGTAAATTACGTTCATTCTAGACATGTAAAGAGAAGATTGTGCTATTACTAAGAAATATTCTTATTGCTAACATTCTACTTGGAATTCAGTTTCTCCAAATATTAAATATTTCACCAGTAAAATGTATTCTGAGGATTTTGTTGTAGCATTTAAAACCTGCATATGAACAGTTGATGTAATAATCCAAGATTCCAGACAGTGTTTAACCAATTCTTTTTATGGTGGCGTGAGAACTTCACTTATCCTTCTGTGAATAATTTAGAAAAGATATTTTAAACAGGATAAAATAAAAAGAATCTATTCAGAATTTAGCAACACAACCTCAAATGCAAATAGAATTACATGTTTTATTTCTAGAGCTAAATTTATTTCAGGCAATAGGAAAAAATGTTGAATAAAGCTAAAAATGATTTGCTGAGACTGAATAGTATAAATATTGTTTTTAGTATATTATAAAACAAAGTTTTTTAAATATGGCTTAAATGCACCAATATGAACTAAAACAGAATTTGTACACTTCCCAGAATCAAATCAAATAAAACAACACAAACGTCTCTGCTGCTGCTAAGTCACTTCAGTCGTCCGACTCTGTGCGACCCCAGAGACTACAGCCCACCAGGCTCCTCCGTCCCTGGGATTCTTCAGGCAAGGACACTGGAGTGGGTTGCCATTGCCTTCTCCAATGCATGAAAGTGAAAAGGGAAAGTGAAGTCACTCAGTCGTGTCCGACTCTTAGCGACCCCATGGACTGTAGCCTACCAGGCTCCCCCATCCATGGGATTCTCCAGGCAAGAGTAGTGGAGTGGGGTGCCATTGCCTTCTCCGTCTCTGCTTGAAAGCTAAATCACTGTGGCACAAAGAAGAATGAACTTGGGTTGTGATCCAGAAGTTAGACGAGGTTCTCTTCTTAGTGTTTCTAGTCCTGCCACAGCAAATAATAAAATATTAAAAGTCCCAAAGGAAACTCCTTAATACTAAATTTTTGGTCTTTCATCAAATCCAATGTGAAGCCAAGTTTAGAAAAAAATTGTCCGCTGTTTAAAGCTGTAACAATACTGACATCTGGTGGTTGTATAATTTATATCTTGCTCCCTGCATTCACTCTTAAAAAGCAAATTAATTGACATAAAATTTAAAAGACCCAGATTGGGGTCTTTTAATTAGTGTGACATATGCACACTACCATATATAAAATAGAAAACTAATAAGAACCTACTGATAGCGCAGGAAACTCTTCTCAATGACCTATATGAGAAGAGAATCTAAAGAAGAATGAATATATGTATATTATATATAACTGACTCAGTTTGCTATACATCTGAAACGAACACATTATAAATCAACTATACTCCAATAGAACTTTTTAAAAAGTTCCTCATTCCTTGAACTTTTATTTCTCCAAGTCATGCCATTCTAATTTTCAGTTCAGTTCAGTTCAATCGCTCATTTGTGTCCGACTCTTTGCAGCCCCATAAATCATAAATTAAATAATTAAAATTAATTTAAATTAAATAAACCAATTGCACTTGATATTTAATTGATCTCCCCTCATTTACAAAGGTAATATATTTCATTTACTACAAACATAAGCATTTAGATGGATAAGTAAATAAGGTTATAGATCAAAGCTTTTTGAATTGCCCAACTTTTTAGCCTAATAGCTCCTAAAAGTTCACTTTTATTGAGTACCTCAATATTTCCAACTTTGTTGTAAGAAATTTGTATATAATTGTCTCCTTCATTACTTAAAATAACCATATAAAACATAAAGTATTTTTACTCCAATGTACAAGGAGAGAGGCTTAACAACTTGTACAAAATTATTAGAAAGTAAGAGAACTAGGATACTCAGTGCTCTTAACTGTTTTCTTATATTTTCTCACTGGAATAAGCTTTTTCCTTTTTTTCTTTTTTAGATTTTCTGGTATTATCAGTTTTATTGCTTCTCTCTTTACCTAGCAAGAGTCATATTTATGTGGATTATAGGATATATTCATGGTCTAATGGAATTATATTTTGACCTAATCACATCTCCTTAAATATTTATTTCCCACCACAATTTTAAATTAGAAATTCTTGTTCATATATTATTCAAAATATTAGAAAGACTCCAAACCGTTAGAAAGACTCTTTGAAGTAATACAATATCCCCTCTTTGTCAATTTTAACTCACTCATCCCTTTGTTCCATGATTGATTCATTACTAGACAGTAAACTCCTGGAGTCAGTTTTCCAAACATACTTCAGTCCAAGATCTTCTTGAACCCTTTCTTGAATGGCTTTCTAAAGCCATCCCTAAACTGGTCATCCCTTCCAGCAGATAAAACCCCGTCAGAAACATCAACCAGGGTCTTGTCTTTCCTTTGCCATTCATTTATTGCTGAATTTGAATTGTATTGTTCCATGAGAAATACTGCTACAACTTTATACACATTATATTCACATATACTTTTTTTATTCACATAATAGTTGTTATAGTTAAGACATGAATAAAAATAATGTATTTTCCCTATACCTGTTTTAAGTTATTTAGAATCAAATGCTTTTTTCGTACCGGTCGAAAGTCATGTGGTTTTGGATTGAGGTATACACCATTTGGATATTTTCCACTCTCCACAAACATTAACTTTGCTTTATGTGAATCCAGACGTGGAAATGTAGTTATAAATTTAGGAGATATGGCCTTCTTGGGAGGATTCCTTAGGCTGGGAAGGTGAACCATTTTTCCTGGAAAATCAGGGATTTTTCTTCTTTCTTCTTCCATGATGGTCCTTGATGGCTTTTCTGCAAGCCTCAAAGATGTATACAGTTTGTAACTAAAATCAGGAGGCTTTATTTCCCAAATGTTGACTTTTACTTCAGATTGTGGTGGTTGCAGTGCATTTATTTTCCATTTGGAGTTGTGATCTTGCATGAGACAGTGCAGCCTCTCTGCAGTATCTCTGCCTCTCCTACCTGTCTGGGACACAGGGGCGTTTTCACAGGTTGAAGTCTGCAACAGATACGGAAACTGGTGAAGTATGCCACTCTAGCAACGGTGTATCAAATATTTTCTCTCTTGGCCAGGGTAAGCTCTAAAAGATTTATGAAGCAGGGAAAAAAAAAAAAAAAAAGCTCAGACATGATAGGGAGTGTGTGTAGAGGTGAAGAAAGTATTGCGGCGGCTGCAAGTATTTATTCAACATGTTTGTTACAGCAGTTACTGAGCTAGGGGCTAGGAATTCAAAACAATTAACTTGAAATCCATATCCGTAAAAAGTGAGAGAATTGGGAGAAAGGAATGAAGACAAAAAAGAAAACCTATGTAATATGATAGATACCACAAGAGTTTTATGAATGAAGATAAAAAATAAAGCCTATGTAATATGATAGATATTACAATAATGTTAAGAGAGGCCTGGGAGAATGCATAGCTAGCTCTATCAGGAAAATAGAAATGACATTGAAAGAAAAGTTATCATTTGCGCTGAACTTGAAGAATAAGAAGAAATAAGTCGGGGAGTAAAGTAAGGAAATAGCATTTCAGACAGTATCTAAAGCACAGACAGTATCTAAATCTTGTCATAAGCTATTTCTGAGGTATCTGTGGCCATCTAAACCATGATAAGTGTATTGGGCTTCCCTCACAGCTCAGTTGGTAAAGAATCCACCTGCAATGCAGGAGACTCTGGTTCGATTCCTGGGTCTGGAAGATCCCCTGGAGAAGAGATAGGTTACCCACTCCAGTTTGGGCTTCCCTTGTGGCTCAGCTGGTAAAAAATCCACCTGCAATGTGGGATACCTGAGTTAGATCCCTGGGTTGGGAAGATCCCTGGATAAGGGAAAGGCTACCCACTCTAGTATTCTGGCCTGGAGAATTCCTTAGACTGTATAGTCCATGGGGTCACTAAGAATCGGAAGCGACTGAGCAACTTTCAGGTTCTACTATTGGGATCTGTAGATAAGAACTGGAGAAGGCAATGGCAACCCACTCCAGTACTCTTGCCTGGAAATCCCATGGACGGAGGAGCCTGGTAGGCTGCAGTCCATGGGGTAGTGAAGAGTGAGACAAGACTGAGCAACTTCACTTTCACTTTTCACTTTCATGCACTGGAGAAGGGAAATGGCAACCCACTCCAGTGTTCTTGCCTGGAGAATCCCAGGGACGGGGGAGCTTGGTGGGCTGCCATCTATGGGGTCGCACAGAGTCAGACATGAATGAAGCAACTTAGCAGCAGCAGCAGATAAGAATCACGGATTTCCTCTTTGTTGATCTGTGACAAGGAAATGGTTGGCACAATTCCAGGATTTAGTGAATGCAAAGAATCTGCCTGCAATGCAGGAGACCTCGGTTCAATCTATGGGTTGGGAAAATCTCCTGGAGAAGGGAATGGCTACCCACTCCAGTATTCTTGCCTGGAGAATCCCATGTAGAGAGGAGCCTGGCAGGCTACAGTCCCTGAGATCACAAAGAGTTGGTCACAGTTGAGTGTCTAATATGATAGTAGACAATGCCAATGAATTTGAAATCTCCATGGAAAGAGGGATAAAAATCAAACAAAATTTATCTGGCTAAGCGCAAATAAATAATGCTGGTGCCCAGGAAATAAGGGTCTGAGGTAGGTATGACTTCCTTCCTGTTGTGCTAAAATTTTATGCTGTTTGATAAAAACAGCAAAACAGAGAAACTTCAAGATTCTAAATGCTATCATGCAGTAATTTGAAATTGAGAATAAAGAAAAGCTACTTTGGAGAAACACTGACAATGTCAACTTAAAAAATTAATAATAAATATTTTGTAAAATAAAATGATAATTGTTTTTCAACTTCTAATATAACTATTTTTTAAATGACTATGATTCATTGAGAGAAAAGCAAGAGGCATGTGTAGCAAAAACATAGCATATGGATGTAAAGAGGTAGCAGAATAAAAAGATGGAAAAAAATCAGTTGTGGTTATATCACCAAAGGTCTTTTATGACACATCATTTTAACAAATCAAAGATACCACAAAATTTCTTAACCAAGATAAGAAATACAAGAGGAGGAACAGTTTATGGAAAGAAGTTATAATAATAAGTAGGTTTAAGCAAAATATATGTCCACTATATAACTCAAAGTATAGGCCTGTGGCTAAGTCAGCTTTTGCTATAATGCTTTTTAACAAACTGCCCCAAAACTCAGTGACAAAAACTCAATGACTCAACGGCAACTGGAGGTCCCTCATCCCCTCCTTGTCCTTAGAGTGCGTGCCTCGCTTGAGTTTCCTGATCTAGAGGTTGCCCAAGGAAACAGCCTTCAGATAGTACTGTGTTGCTGAGGCTATCTGGACAGCAAACGTGACTTTAACCAGGGAAAGTGAATTTGCTCAGTCGTGTCTGACTCTTTGCGACCCCGTGGACTGTAGCCCACCAGGCTTCTCCGTCCATGGGATTCTCCAGGCAAGAATACTGGAGTGGGTTGCCATTTCCTTCTCCAGGTAATCTTCCGGACCCAGGGATCAAACCCAGGTCTCCCGCCCACGTTGCAGGCAGACGCTTTAACCTCTGAGCCACCAGGACAGATGCCTGGGAACCAGAGAAGTCCTCTCTATAAACTTTCAAGATTCAGGCAGAGAGTGGGGAACCAGTGCAGAGATCTACTTGTCTTGCAGCTGCCCAAGAAAAGCCACATATGTAAGTTCCTTTGCTTCTTAAACCTGCCTACCTCCCTATCTGCAATGGTCTACCTCTGTCTTTGGTCTTTCCTTGCCTTCCATGTACAGGGCCCAGGTTCAGATTACACCTGGGCAGCTCCTGAGGAGGTGGCAAACTAACAAATGGATGAAGAACATGTTGTATATACAGAAAATATCGGCCTTAAAAATAAAGGAAATTCTGCCATGTGCAACAAGATGAATGAACTTGGAGGTCATTATACTAAATGAAACAAGCCAGTCACAGAAGGACAAATACTGCATGATTTCACTTATATGAAGAAATCTAAAATAGTCAAACAGAAATGGAGAGTAGAATGGTGGTTGCCAGGACTTGGTGGGGAGGAAGAATGAGGAACTGGTATTCAACAGGTATATAATGTTTCAGTTATACCAGTCGAATAAGTTCTAGAGGTCTGCTGTACGATGGTGTACTATGTTAACAGTATTGTATTGTACACTTGAAAGTCTATCAGGAGGCTAGATCTTCTGTTGAGGATTCTTACTACATTTTTTTTAAAGCTGAACAGAGACCAAAAAAAGAGTGGTACTTAATATCTGAGTGAGAAGAGTAGAAATTCCCTCAAGTGTTCAAAAATATATTATCCTCTGTTGCTCAATAATATAATAAAAATAAAGGTGATTTGATGAATAGGGAGCCACTTACCATCTCTACAAAATTACTGCAAAATAAGTGAATCATTAAAGTACTATGCCAATTAACAAAATGTGGATATAAGGTGTAGATTTAGCATTTCCAACTGTACAAAAAAGATCTTCACAACCCAGATAATCATGATGATGTGATCACTAATCTAGAGCCAGACATCCTGGAATGTGAAGTCAAATGGGCCTTGGAAAGCATCGCTATGAACAAAGCTAGTGGAGGTGATGGAATTCCAGTTAAGCTATTTCAAATCCTGAAAGATGATGCTGTGAAAGTGCTGCACTCAATATGCCAGCACATTTGGAAAACTCAGCAGCGGCCACAGGACTGGAAAAGGTCAGTTTTCATCCCAATCCCAAAGAAAGGCAATGCCAAAAAATGCTCAAACTAGTGCACAATTGCACTCATCTCACATGCTAGTAAAGTAATGCTCAAAATTCTCCAAGCCAGGCTTCAGCAAAACGTGAACTGTGAACTTCCAGATGTTCCAGCTGGTTTTCGAAAAGGTAGAGGAATCGGAGATCAAAATGCCAACATCCGCTGGATCATCAAAAAAGCAAGAGAGTTCCAGAAAAACATCTATTTCTGCTTTATTGACTATGCCAAAGCCTTTGACTGTGTGGACCACAATAAACTGTGGAAAATTCTGAGAGAGATGGGAATATCAGACCACCTGACCTGCCTCTTGAGAAATCTGTATGCAGATCAGAAAGCAGCAGTTAGAACTGGACATGGAACAACAGACTGGTTCCATATAGGAAAAGGAGTACGTCAAGGCTGTATATTGTCACCCTGCTTATTTAACTTCTATACAGAGTACATCATGAGAAATGCTGGGCTGGAAGAAACACAAGCTGGAATCAAGATTGCTGGGAGAAATATCAATAACCTCAGATATGCAGATGATACCACCCTTACGGCAGAAAATGAAGAGGAACTAAAAAGCCTCTTGATGAAAGTAAAAGTGGAGAGTGAAAAAGTTGGCTTAAAGCTCAACATTCAGACAATGAAGATCATGGCATCTGATCCCATCACTTCATGGGAAATAGATGGGCAAACAGTGGAAACAGTGTCAGACTTTTATTTTTTTGGTCTCCAAAATCACTGCTGATGGTTGTTGCAGCCATGAAATTAAAAGACGCTTACTTCTTGGAAGAAAAGTTATGACCACCCTAGATAGTATATTCAAAAGCAGAGACGTTACTTTGCTGACTAACTTTGCCGTCTAGTCAAGGCTATGGTTTTTCCTGTGGTCATATATGGATGTGAGAGTTGGATGATGAAGAAGGCTGAGCGCCGAAGAATTGATGTGTTTGAACTGTGGCATTGGAGAAGACTCTTGAGAGTCCCTTGGACTGCAAGGAGATCCAACCAGTCCATTCTGAAGGAGATCAGCCCTGGGATTTCTTTGGAAGGAATGATGCTAAAGCTGAAACTCCAGTACTTTGGCCACCTCATGTGAAGAGTTGACTCATTGGAAAAGACTCTGATGCTGAGAAGTATTGGGGGCAGGAGGAGAAGGGGACGACCGAGGATGAGATGGCTGGATGGCATCACTGACTCGATGGACGTGAGTCTGAGTGAACTTCGGGAGATGGTGATGGACAGGGAGGCCTGGCAGGCTGCGATTCATGGGGTTTGAGAGTCGGACAGGACTGAGTGACTCAACTGAACTGAAGCAATGCTAAAAATATAACTCAAAATATCTTAATTTCATGTTTCTATATTATGCGGTTGTTCAGTTGTTAAATCATTTCTTATTCTTTGCGACCCCATGGACTGCAGCATGCCAGGCTTCCCTGCCCTTCACTATCTCCTGGAGTTTGCTCAGATTCATGTCCAAATAGTCCCACCACCACATTGACAGTGGTGGCATCCAAACATCTCATCCTCTGCTGGCCTTTTCTTTTGTCTTTGATCTTTCCCAGCATCAGAGTCTTTTCCAATGAGTTGACTCTTCCCATCAGGTGGTCAAAGTATTGGGGCTTCAGCTTCAGCATCAGTCCTTACAATGAATATTCAGAGTTAATTTCCTAGGAAATTAACTGGTTTGATTTCCTTACAGTCTAAAGGAGTCTTCTCCAGTACCATAATTCCAAGGCATCAGTTCTAGGGTGCTCAACATTTTTTATGGTTCAACTATCACATCTATATGTGATTACTGGAAAAACCATAGGTTTGACTATATCGACCTTGGTCGACAAAGAGATGTCTTTGCTTTCTAATATACTGTCTAGGTTTGTCATAGCTTTATTATACAGTAAACAATAGGAATGTCTGCATAGAAATTAAAAGGGTTTGTAAATAAAGGAAGTTAAAAAGAAAGGGTGAGAGTTTGAAAGTTGGCCATATCCTTCCAAGATTCTTCCAGAGGGGAGGGCACGCTGGCTAATAATTGGTATTTTTATTTCCCTTCTCATATCTATGCATAACTTTTTATAACCTGGTCCATTTAACTATATAACCAATAATTATTTATTATTCTTATCTAACTTTAACCAAATCAATCTTAGCTGATCATCTGGTTTCATATGCACAGTAGTCTACTGGAAGACAGTGAACTGGAAAGAAAATATGAGTTAGTTTGGTTTATTTTTCTCGTAAACTAATAAATTTGCATGTTGTTTTCATGTTGGGTGCTTCTGAATCTGGCTAATGTGACTTCAACACTGACCCACTCACTCACTAGGAGATGATGAAAATAAGCCCTTGACAGTCAGTGGTTAATCTGTTCCCAGTTCATGCCTTCTTTTATATGTCTCTTGCCTCACCTATGATCCTTCACATTTCTGTTGAAATGTATTTTTTAATTTCTGAGGCACACCGAAGGCTCAGTCTTGACTAAAATTGTAAATATACCCATCTCCTGCAGGGCTCAGAAATCTGGTTACATGAGCAAAGAAAAGACATGAGAGTATTGATTCATGGCCAGGGGTTTGTAATCAGCTGCCATGGGCTGCCATCTATGGGGTCGCACAGAGTCGGATACGACTGAAGTGACTTAGCAGCAGCAGCAGCAGCCACGAAAAGACATGGAGGTTGAAGGTGTAGGTAAGTGAGACAGCAAAGTGTCTCACCAGGATGTACAGCTAGGAAGAAACTAACCAGGAAGTTTATAAACTGGAAGAATAAGAACAGGTCTAATCGATATGGAAAACAAGTATCATGGTAGTAAGAGAGCTGGACAGTCAAAAGATTAAGAAGCTCTAACTGGAGAATGCAGTGAGGTCTAGACTTCTTTTTGACTAGGTAGCTGAGAGTAGACACAAGCTCATCTGTCATCTTCTTGCCACTACTGCTCATTTCTGTCTCTGTATATGTCTGGGGCTTCCTGGCTACCAAAAACTGTAACTATGCAATATATAAACCAGGGATAAATTATCTTTAATTTGTATGATACTTCATTGTGTCCTTATATTATGAAGTTATTGTTACATATTATTCAAAAGAATAATATGCATTAAAATTAAGCTTCTGTGATATACGAATCATGTGTTAGCATATATCATTGTGATCTCGGGTGGCCTCGGTTGGCAATGGCTTGGAGCAAGGCTTTGGTTCCCAGGATATTGTGGCTGGGAAATAGCAGTGAAAGCACCAGATCCTAGCCACTAGATCAATGGTCAGTGACAAGGGCCCTGGCCTTTCAGCTTTGCAGAAAAGAATTCCCACAAAGATGGAAAGTACTGAAATAAGTAAAGTATTTATTAAGAGGAATAAAAGAGTATAATTGAAATCAATTCTGAATATTCACTGGATGAATTGGATGATGCTGAAGTTGAAGCTTCAATACTTTGGCCACATGATGTGAAGAACCAACTCACTGGAAAAGACCCTGATGCTAGGAAAGATTTAAGGCAGGAAGAGAAGGGGACAACAGAGGATGAGATGGTTGGATGGCATCACTGACACTATGGACATGAGTTTGAGTAAGCTCTGGGAGTTGGTTATGGACAGGGAAGCCTGGCGTGCTGCAGTCCATGGAGTCACAGAGATGGACAAAAATTATCAACTGAACAATAAAAACAATGCGTGGAAAGACACAAGGGCAGACTCAGGGAGAGAGAGAGGGGCTGAGTCACACCCTCATGGCAGTTTGAATTACTTTTATGGGACATTTCTTCCAGGTTTCCTTTGGCAAGTCATTTTGATTTGTCTGGTTCACTGTCCATATTTGGTAGATCTCAGGATCCTCCCACGTGTTTGCATGCATCTCTAGGGTCCAGGCTCATCCCTCAATTGTCCTGTTATTCTCATCTTAGAGTTTCAGCCCATAGGGAATTAATCTCTAATTGCTTTACCCTTGGGGTAGGGGTGGCCCATCTGCCTCCTCCCTCAACTGTAGTCCCGGGATACCCCAGCAGAAAGAAATCAACTGGAGATCTAGTTGAATGATTGAAGCTTGTGATGGCAATATCACATTATACTCCTCATTTTATGTGGAGAAAGCTAAGGCATAGAGAAATATGGTCATAAGATGTGAGGTTGAGAAAGTAAGAAAAAATAAACTAGTAATCTCATTTAGTCAAAGATTTAGTGGTAAATGTTGATATTACAGAAGCTGTACTTTGCAAAAAATGTCTCACTGGAAATAATAGAATAGTTTAATCTGAATTCAACAAGCCCAGTTATTCTCCATCTAAGAAATTACCTGGTTTTAAGGATTAGTTTAAATGCCGCTCCAATAAAAGCTTTTTCCCAGATCTATCAGGGTTCATATTTCCTTATGAATACAGCAGTGGAACTCGGAGTTACATTTTGCCTTGTTCCTTGTATTAAAGTTACTTAATTCCAAGATCTGACCAGTTAGATTGTAACATTGAGTCAAATATACCTATTTTTACAAACACTATGTAGGGTTGTGCATATTTTAGGTTGAGTCATGTGAAATTTCTTTTATTCAATGATTTTTCAGCCTTACAAAAATGCAAACTTTAAGTGGTTCCATGATAAGAGGAATAATTTTATGTGCCAAATTCTGGAAATTACAGATGTTTTTTTGGAACTGTATCTAAAAGCTCAAATATCTAATTACATTTTTTCTAAATAATGAAAACTTCTAATAGTGGCAATATAAAAAATAAACTTTAAATTTCTTCCTCAATATTTTCTACTAGAATGTCACAAAATATTTTTGTTATCTGCTTTTACAATCAGATTTTAAAATAAATGCATTCCTTAGGTTAGTAAATGTATGCAAATTTAAGCTTATTTTGCTCACAAATATGAGTTTAATTTTGTAAACTTAAGTATTTGGGAGGCTAGACAGACAGAGAGATAGAGATACAGATATATGCCTGATACCTAAATGCTGCCAACAAGCAAAGAGCATTATAAAACAGTCTGCTATTAAGATCACAGTGAATTCCTTAGACCAGGAATTCATTTACATTTGTAGATTTACAAAGAAATTCAGCACTTCCACCTTTCTCCTTCTTAACATATCTCATGATTTCCCATTTATAATATTATATATAAAGAGATTGCTTCTCTCATAAATGAGTTCATGTCATATATTTTAACATAAAGTACACAAATTCAAAAGACCTAGATAAATCGACAAACTGGAATAATTCAAAATAAATGCAAAAAAGGAGCATTCATTAGAAAATCAGTAACTTAACTCACCATTTAAAATTGCGAGTTTGAATAAAATTGTTTTTGGCAGTATGTCTCAGAAGATCTTTTCTGCAAAGCCAGATGAGACTAAACAGATAGTTTATAAGGAAACATTTAGCCTTTGCTTTACAAAAGATCTCAAAGTGCATTTAAGTTTTACCCACCTGGGTTGCTAAGAAACTGAATTAATTTTCTAAAGGACTCAAGTCAGAGTAGGAAAAGAAAGAATGAAAGTAGGGCCTCTAATGTTCCCTAAAACCTAGCAACAAGGCAATAACTCCTGAGCTCTTTTTGGAAATGTTAGAAAATCAATATACTACAAAATTCAAAACTTAGTAAACATCAAGAGAGAAAATAATCCCACTCTAGAGCAGTTTTACTAAATAATGTCTTGACAATTCACTTTTTATATTTGTTTAGTAATCTTTTTGTAAGTCAGTATGAGCTTAACATTTAATATAAGCACTATTTGAAAAGCAGGTTCAACTCTTTTATTACCTTGTGCTTAAGAATGTTTGAGTTAATTTTCTCAATGTTCATTTTATAAGGCAAGTGAGGATTACAAATTCTTCTTCCATAGTTTCCAGCTTCACCTACTGATTTCTGCAAAATAAATTATGGAGAAAGCTTTCTGTTTTCACTGGTCAAATTCTACACTCAGCGATCTCTTGGTGAGATTAAAAAACAAAAAACACCTCCCAGAAAATTTCAAATGTGTACCAAAATAGACCGAATCGCATAGTGAATCTTCATGTTACCATCACCTGGCTAAAAAGTTGATCAACTTATAGCCCAAATTGCTTTAAATATCCTGCAACTTATCTCCTTCTCTTCTTCTTATTATTTTGGTGCATCATATCAACTTATTGAGTTTCCTTGGTGGCTCAGTGGTAAAAATTGTCCTGTCAATTCAGGAGATGTGGGTTTGACCCTTGGATTGGGAAGATCCCCTGGGGAAGCAAACAGCTACCCACTCCAGTATTCTTGACTGGGAAATCCCTTGGACCGAGGAGCCTGGCTAGTGGGCTGCTGGCCATGGAGTCAGCAAAGAGTTGGACACTACTTAGCGATTATACAAGAACAAAACAATCAACTTATCAGTAATTATTTTAGAATGTTTCCACTAAAAGAGAAAACACTTAAAAAAAAAAAAAAGCATAAGCATAGCACCACTATGAAACCTCAAAAAAGAACATCAATTCATTGATACTAATATATGGCAAAATTAAAGTTTGTAATTATCCCACAAAAGTCATAAATATTTTTGGTTTTTTCTCTTTACAATTTGTTTGTGATTTGGGCTAGTTATTTACTCTCATTTGGTTCAAAAAATTCCTGTGACCTGAGCATTAGCTTCTCTTTTTCTCATATTTTTCTAATGAAATTAGGGCATCTCAACACACTCCAGTATTCTTGCCTGGATAATTCTAGGGACAAAGGATCCTGGCAGGCTATAGTCTATAGGGTAGAAAAGAGTTGGACACAACTGAAGCAACTTAGCAGGCACGCATGCATAAAACTACCTGAACCAAGATCCCTAATGTCTGGAGTCTTTCAACTATCCTATTATTTCATCTGAAGTGAAAGTTCACCCCTGGGTGGCAGTGAATTGCTTATATATAATTTAATCCCAGTTTATAAACTGAAGCTCAAACATCAATTTACCTGCACTGTTTTTCCCAATATTCAATTTCATTGTGTTTTTTTCCTTGGGGAAATGACAGTAGAGTTGGGTTTACTCAGTCTCTTAGAGTTTTGGAATAAAATTAACCTATCTTTATGCTATCTAACATGTATCTCTCTCACTCTCTGCATAGGGATGTATATGATTCTTTCTCAAAAGAATATGTTCAAAGTGCCTTTTTATATTGGTTCAGTACTATTGTGTAGGATGTGAAAATGCACAGGGCATGGCCTTAGATTTCAAGAAAATTATAAATAATTCACTAGAAAAGATACAAACCTATAAGAATGCATTTTAAGACTAAGTACTAAATGCCAAATAATCAGTCCTGACAGTTACTCTCCTGGGAAATTAATGAGGGGGCAGGTCCTTGAAGTAAGAACATCTCTGAAAATTTCTTTAGAGCAACAAAGATCTATTCTGATCTTTCACAACAGCGAAGTTCTTAGTAAAAACGAGAGGAAGGGAAGGTGGTTTAATGGGTAGACACCATAAAAGCTACTATAATTCTCTTTAATGCTTTCACGAATGCTTTTCAAGACGTTTCTGCTAGGGAAATACTGTTTTGTGATTAAGTGACTGAAGTTATATATAGAACCATTCAAAAACCTCCTGTTATGTAGATACTTTGAATATATAATACATTTTTACTGCACATAAATATCTATGATATGTGAAAGGATCTGACGCTCAGCTTCCCTAAAATTAGGAAGGTAACCTGTTGTGACAAATAAAAACCTCCACATTCTGAATTTCGTGTCTCCTGGTACTAAGTGCTGACTGAAAAAAAAAAAAAAAGTGCAACCTGAAAGTTGAGAGTTAGATTTTATTCAGTGGGAATGTCAAGACTTGAGCCCAAGAGACAGTATTTCAGGTGACCCCAAGAGAGCTACCTCCAAGGAGGCAGGGGAGGAGCCAGGCTATATACAAGTTTGCAACAGGGAGCAGGTAATCTGAATATTAAAAGATTACTCTTAATTAAGAAAAAAGTAAATCTCTCACATGAAGAGATTTAGCAGTCTTCAATGTATGAGAAGATGCCAGCATCTGGGCTTGCTGAAATAATCGTTTTCATATGCATCTAGCTATCTGGGGCCAATCCCGCTTTCTTTGTTGTTTACACTCTTGTTCCTTGTTTAACATAAGAGATGGCAAATCTGTCTGATGGCCGCCTCACACATCCCCTCAACTTCTCAGCACTTACCAGAGAGGAAGCAGCTGATGGCTTCCAAATAGCTGGCTTTATTTCACCTGCGCTCAGAAATCTGCATTTGGAAAAGGCTTGTTTACTGGTAGAGCTTAGAGCAGAAAACATTTTATTTTACATAAGGAATGTGCACATTTCTTAAAAGGCTACTTGAATAACATAACAGCATATGTTTATATTGATTCAAATAAATTAACTTAAAAACTATTGTAATAATCTTATCACATAGCTGGAGTTCAAAATACTCCATAAATTAATAAGAAAGTAAAATAGGTTTTCAATTATGTTCAGAATTTTTTAAAAAAAGGATGGGAGTTTCTTGGGCAGTAGGAATAATATTAATGTATGCCATATGCAGCTAAATGGCTTTGTTTCTATTTTATGTCCTTCTTTATGAAAGGGAATAATTTCCATACTGAAAATAACAGAGAAAAATAGGAACATATTGAAGCTTGAGTTACGTGAAAAGACAATAATAAGATAGCATAGTTATTTACATGAATTTGGATCTATAAAACCATAGGGGCTACATTTCAGAGCAGTTAGTACTGGCAGTATGAAATGAGGTGGTACTCTGACTATTCGTCAGGAGGACAAAATTGTGTAAGAGTTGTTGGGGGAGTGTGTAATTTCCTCAGTTCTGTCTCATCACAGCAAAAAATTGAAACAGTGGGCCAGCTCAGTTTTATTTGGCAGACCAGTGTTATAGCTCAGTTTTACTTAGCAAGCAAGGAAAATACATGCTCCAAGGCGTGAGGGTGGGCCAACCCAAAAGAAGAGCTCAATTTTGGCTCCTCTTTTTGTTTTTTTGTTTTTTTTTTTTCTCCTCCCCCTGAGCCTACCCTATGTAAACTGGCTAGGCAGGAGGGCTGTTTGTTTCACCTGAGGTTCCCACTCCAGTTCTCGCATTTTCTTCTGTTCCATTTTTGTGGACTTTTCCTTTCTTTGTCCTTCAGCCGCCACCGTTTTGGACTCCTTTTTCCTACTGTAACTATCTAACATTTCCCCCACAAGATATGAGAGGCCCAATTTTTTGGGAATAGGGGCATCGAGGTCTCTCTGTCTACTTTCTGCTGAACTGGGATGGTGAGCGGCATTGGGCCTCCCCCTCTTGCTAGTCTCAAGCCTCAGAGTCCTTATAGCAGTGTCCTTTCAAGGATGAGTGATATTTTCCATGGTTGGGTGTAGTTTTATATATCCTTGTTGAACTGAAACTACATGTTGTAGCTTGTTGACCTGGGCAGAGATGAAATGGGTTAGAAAACTGACAATGGAGCAATCATAAGCAGCATCAATATGAGGATAACAGGGATTAGTAGGGGCGTTTGCCAACTCTAAATTCCCTCTCGCCAGGAGAAGGATTCCCCCAAAGGGAGATTGTTGTCACCCTGAGGACTCTCCAGCTCATTCTTTGATATACCATAGGGTCAGAATGTTTTTCTTGAGGACTGTGAGACTTTTTAAAACTTAGCTGGAGGTATTTACCCAGAAGCAATACGTCTCATTCAAGATTGCTTAGGTTCCTCTTTGTTCAGGGATCAGGAGATCTACCTCCTGCCTATTTTGGAGTATAACCCCTGAAAACCTGTGTTGGCTCTTTAGAGCTATCCTGAGAAATCTTATCCCCCAAAACTTAATTTTCATGGTGTTCATACGAATGGCACTCATCTGTAGTCCTGAATGGGTATCTGAGATGTCCCAGAGCTCATAGGTATATTGAGTGTCCTCCTCCTCTGTTTCCTTTCACAGCTTGATTTGTGAGTAGTGAATCCAGGAGTCATATCCTGGTACCTTGACTTCTGTGGGGGTAGAAATATTACAGAATAGGGGCCCTTCCATGTGGGCTGGAGTTAAGCCTTTGGGGACTCATCTTTCCAGACTTTAATTAGGACTTGAGTTCCTGGAGCATATAGTGGTGGCTCTTTATAATCTTTTGGACCCTGGTTGATGCCCCCAAATATATATCTTGTTGGAATTGTCCAATGGCCATGGTATAAGACTGGACAGTCTAAGCCTCTGGATCTAGGAAAAGGTCACTGAGATAAACAAAATGTCTCCCAAATAGCATCTCATAAGGACCAAGACCAGCCTGTTCCTTAGGGGCAATACGGGTGCAGAGCTATTGGTAAAGCCTCCTTCTGTCTGAGGGAGGTCTTCTAGGTTATCATTTTTATCATCGATTTTAAGAAATGGTTGGCTCTTTCTACTTGTCCTGAAGACTGAGGCCTCCAGGCACAATGGAGATAATAAGTAATGCCCAATGCTTTAGAGATCATTTGGCTGACCTTAGAAGTAAATTATGTTACATTGTCACTTTGCAATGACCTAGGCAGGCCAGATCTTGGAATGATTTCATGGAGCAGTTTTTTTACTACCTCCTCAGCCTTCTCAGTCCTGGTGGGAAAGCCTTCAATCCATCCTGTGAATGTATCTGTCATGACTAATAGTTACTTATGCCCTTGAGAAACTGGGTGAAGTCCATCTGCCAGTCCTCTCCTGGCCACGTGGTTGGATGGGCTGGGCCAGCTGGGGTCTTTGAGCTCCTTGGGGGTTGTTTAATTGGCAAGTGGGCAAGAGGAGACCACTTGCCTTATAGTCGTCTGGAGGCCTGTTCCTCTGAAGGACCTTTCTAGTCATCTTTGGAGGGCCTTTTCCCCTAAATGAGTGGCAGCTTGTAAGGAGTTAACCAACTTCCATTGGAGGTTCCCAGGCAGAAAAAGGAGACCCTCCTTTTGAAATCACCCCACATAATCTTCTTGAAAGCTCTCACTCTTAGCTTTAAGAGTCTCACCTTCGGTATATGAAGGAGTTTCTGGCAAATTAGTCTGTGGAACTAAGGTGACAACCCCTACTAGGTCATTGTTCTGTAAAGCTGCTCTCTTAGCTGCCTAATCGGATGCTTGGTTCCCTTGTGGCACTTCCGTGCTCCCTTTTTGGTGTCCTTTACAATGTGAGACTGAAACCTCGGTGGGCAGATGGACTGCCTCCAAGAGCACTGTCTTCTCACCTCTTTCTGTCTCTTCTCACCCTTCAGCCTCTTGGTGCCTTCCTTCACTCCCATTTCATATACTGGTGTCCTTTTGTCATTCTGCAGTGGTTGATAATTCTTGTTTTACCACCTCATTAGCTGCTGCCCTTCAAAGCATTCTAAAATAGTTATTTACTCCCGTTTACGCCAATTAAAAATACTAACACTGTTCATCATCTGTAAACTCAATATAATTTACTTCTTTTCTCAAAGTACTGATAAAAAGTTTTACTTCTGTTCAGTAGTTAGAATGGGAAAAAGGAGTCCAAAAGGGTGGTGGTTAAAAGACAAAGGGAAAAGCCCACAAAAAGGTAAGAAAGAAAAAATCCATGGATCAGAGTGAGAACCTCAGTTGAAACAAACACACCCAATTCCAGGCTAGACCTAATTTGCATAGGGCAGGCTCACAAGGGAGGAGACAAAACATAAAAAGAGGAAGCCAAGAATTGTTGGGGCCTCTCCTTTGCAGTTGGACCATCCCCATGGAAAAGAAACGCAAAAAAGAAAAATGGCTGTCTGGGGAAGCTTTACAAATCGCTGTGAAAAGAAGAGAAGTGAAAAGCAAAGGAGAAAAGGAAAGATATACCCATCTGAATGCAGAGTTCCAAAGAATAGCAAGAAGAGATAAGACAGACTTCTGCAGCAATAAATGTAAAGAAATAGAGGAAAACAACAGAATGGGAAAGATTAGAGATCCCTTCAAGAAAATTAGAGATACCAAGGGAACATTTTATGCAAAGATGGGCTCGATAAAGGACAGAAATGGTATGGACCTAACAGAAGCAGAAGATATTAAGAAGAGGTGGCAAGGATACACAGAAGAACTATACAAAAAAGATCTTCATGACCTGGATAATCACGAAGGTGTGATCACTTATCTAGAGCCAGACATCCTGGAATGTGAAGTCAAGAGGGCCTTAGAAAGCATCACTGCAAACAAAGCTAGTGGAGGTGATGGAATTCCAGTTGAGCTATTTCAAATCCTGAAAGATGATGCTGTGAAAGTGCTACACTCAATATGCCAGCAAATTTGGAAAACTCAGCAGTGGCCACAGGACTGGAAAAGGTCAGTTTTCATTCCAATCTCAAAGAAAGGCAATGCCAAAGAATGCTCAAACTACCGCACAATTGCACTCATCTCACATGCTAGTAAAGTAATGCTCAAAATTCTCCAAGCCAGGCTTCAGCAATACGTGAACTCTGAACTTCCTGATGTTCAAGCTGGCTTTAGAAAAGGCAGAGGAGCCAGAGATCAAATCACCAACATCCAATGGATCATGGAAAAAGCAAGAGAGTTCCAGAAAACATCTATTTCTGCTTTATTGACTATGCCAAAGCCTTTGACTGTGTGGGTCACAATAAACTGTGGAAAATTCTGAAAGAGATGGGAATACCAGACCACCTGACCTGCCTCCTGAGAAATCTGTATGCAGGTCAGGAAGCAACAGTTAGAACTGGACATGGAACAACAGACTGGTTCCAAATAGGAAAAGGCGTACGTCAAGGCTGCATATTGTCACCCTGCTTATTTAACTTATATGCAGAGTACATCATGAGAAATGCTGGACTGGAAGAAACACAAGCTGGAATCAAGATTGCTGGGAGAAATATCAATAACCTCAGATATGCAGATGATACCGTGTTATGGCAGAAAGTGAAGAGGAACTAAACAGCCTCTTGATGAAAGTAAAAGTGGAGAGTGAAAAAGTTGGCTTAAAGCTCAACATTCAGAAAACAAAGATCATGGCATCCGGTTCCATCACTTCACGGGAAATAGATGGGAAAACAGTGGAAACAGTGTCAGACTTGATTTTTTGGGGCTCCAAAATCACTGCAGATGGTGACTGCAGCCATGAAATTAAAAGACGCTTACTCCTTGGAAGAAAAGTTATGACCACCCTAGATAGTATATTCAAAAGCAGAGACATTACTTTGCCAACAAAGGTCCATCTAATCAAGGCTATGGTTTTTTCTGTGGTCATGTATGGATGTGAGAGTTGGACTGTGAAGAAGGCTGGGCACCAAAGAATGGATGCTTTTGAACTGTGGTTATGGAGAAGACTCTTGAGAGTCCCTTGGACTGCAAGGAGATCCAACCAGTCCATTCTGAAGGAGATCAGCCCTGGGTGTTCTTTGGAAGGAATGATACTAAAGCTGAAACTCCAGTACTTTGGCCACCTAATTCGAAGAGTTGACTCATTGGAAAAGACTTTGATGCTGGGAGGGATTGGGGGTAGGAGGAGAAGGGGACGACAGAGGACGAGATGGCTGAATGGCATCACTGAGTCGATGGACGTGAGTCTGAGTGAACTCCGGGAGTTGCTGCTGGACAGGGAGGCCTGGCGTGCTGCGATTCATGGGGTCGCAAAGAGTCGGACACGACTGAGAGACTGAACTGAACTGAACTGCCCTCATGCCTCAAGGGTGTACTATTCTTTGTTTATCAAATAAAACTCTGAGCTGTAACCAAAATGTTACACTGGTCCACTATTTCACATCTTTATTGCAGCGAGACAAAACTAAGGAAATTGCACACTCTTCCGACAGTTCTGTTTGTCCAATTTCAAAACAGTACAAAACGTACTTAAGAATAATAACCTACAGGCTTCCAGTTCAAGACTGTGGAGTAGAAGGACACGCGCTCATCTCCTCCTGCAAGAGCACCAAAAGCATAACTAGCTGCTGATCAACTATTGACAGGAGGACTTGAAACCTACCAAAAAAAAGATACCCCATGTCCAAAGACAAAGAGGAAGCTGCAGCCAGATGGTAGGAGAGGTGCAATCACAATAAAATCCAATCCCATACCTGCTGCGTGGGTGACCTACAACCTGGAGAACATTAGTCCAAAAGAAGTTCTCCCACTGTTGAGAAGTTTCAAAACCCCACATCAGGCTTCCCAGCCTGGGGATCCAACAAAGGGACTGGGAATCCCCAGGAAATCTGACCTTGAGGGCCAGTGGGATTTGATTACAAGACTTCCACAGGACTGGGGGAAACAGACTCCAGTCTTGGAGAGCACAAACAAAATTTTGTGCATACCAAGACATAGAGGAAAGGAGAAATAACTCCACAGGAAACTGAACCAAAGCTGCTAGTGTTGGAGGGTCTCCTGTGGAGGTGTGAGTCAGCAGGGGCTCACTACAGGGACGGGAGGACTGGCGGCAGCTGTCTGGGAAGGTCCACTTTAGTGTTAACCATCTTGGATGTCGCCATTAACCTGACCATAGAGCCATAGACTTAATTTATGAATAAAATTATAGAAGCTTTAACACACTACAGTGCATATGTTAGAACACTTGGGAACACTGATAGAGCTATAGAAAACTTAATGTACATTTAAAAAGTAAAACTAGGGAGTTCTCTGGTGATCTGTGATTAGAACTCAGTGCTTTTGCTGCTAAGGGCACAGGTTCAATCTCTGGTTGGGGAATTTAGATAATGCAAGTCACACAGTGCAACCAAAAAAAAAAAATTGATAATAATGAGCAAAACCAAAATCTATTAATGACTTTAAGATGATTAAAGAAAAATATTTGATCACTTTATTTTACTTCTGTGAAGCTAGGTAGTGAAAAAAACTATAATGGACCATAACGGGGAAGTGGAGAAGGCAATGGCAATCCACTCCAGTACTCTTGCCTGGCAAATCCCGTGGACGGAGGAGCCTGGTAGGCTGCAGTCCATGGGGTCGCTAGGAGTCAGACAAGTCAGACATGAGCGACTTCACTTTCACTTTTCGCTTTTACGCATTGGAGAAGGAAATGGCAACCCACTCCAGTGTTCTTGCCTGGAGAATCCCAGAGACAGGGGAGCCTGGTGGGCTGCCGTCTGTGGGGTTGCACAGAGTCGGACATGACTGAAGTGACTTAGCAGCAGCAGCAGCAGCAATGGGGAAGTAAGATTTTTTTAAAAAGGGACGAAAGGATAGACTTAGCTACTTTTAAAATTATATAGTAAAACATGTTGCAAAAACTAAGGGCCTCTGAAAATGCAAACTTAAACTTGAAAGAATCACAGCTGAGCCCTAGAAAAGAATTGCAAAGTTGATATGATATACCTTTATTTCCTGTCCTTTTTCTCATTCTATCCCTTAGTGGCTCTCAAACGAGATTCATTCCATCCAAGTCAAGCATGCAGAGTTTAATTTTTAGAACTTACCACCTTATTGAAACTGACCTTATCTCTTTACTCCATGATCAGAGGTCAAGTAACTGACATACAGTTAATTCATGCTATTATCAGAGTTCTCCCTTCTGATAATAAATCAATGTTTGGTGTCACTAGTACTATGAGTAACACAGTCATAACCCCAACTAAAAAAAAAAACCTGCATGCATCTTTTCATCCTGAAATTACTTTTGTGTAATTTATTGGTAATTTCCCTATCTATCCTTTAGTAAAAATTAGGAAGCTTGCTTAATAAAAGGGAAGCAGTTCTTAATAAAATTTTGTAATTCTTATTCTTTTAGGGGATTAAATAGACATGTGTGTGTATGTGTGGAGGAAGCTTTTAACTTTCCAAAGATTTACTACTTAAGCAGCGTCACACAGAAGAGGCACAAGATATTGGGGCTTAACTAGAAAAGTGTTCTCTCTACTAACTAATAGCTGAAACTAAAACTTTTTACTGATTAAATATAAATTCTATAGTGTTGATCAGAGGAAGAGAGGGCTGTGACTATTGAGGGAGAAGTCAGAAGAAACAGAATAAATATAGATATCCTCAAATTCATTTTTAGGTTTGAATCAGCTGTGACTTGCCCAAGAGATGGAAACATAAAAACCTCTGCACCTTTCAGTATTGGCTTATTTCCTGAATAACATATATGCGGTTTTATACAGTAAAGATCTCACCTGCCTATAATACGAAGTCTGTTTGGATACAACATTATCTAGAACATACTGGGAAGATAAGCCGAACTTCTATTTACAGATTGCAAACTCCTACTCCCAGTGACATGAAAAGTCTTTGTGGAATCTACAGGTACCCCTTGCTTTACCTAAGTCCTAAAAAAGTCCTATTCTGTATTTCTGCGCTAAACATCTTTGCCTCAAACCATTTCAGTGCACAACTAATTGGCAATAAGGCTATTCTCTGTAAAAGGTAAACAACTAGGTTGACAGTTACATTACACTAGAAAAGATGAAAGACACTTGCAAATATAAAAGTCTTTGAAAACCCTTAGGTGAGTTAATCCAAGCCAGATTGTTTACATGTTCATGAAATTTATCTGGAAACATGTAATCCTGTTTTTTGGTGGACTAAGAGGAGCTTGATTCTTCTTTTGCCTCCAACTTCTAATATTGTGTGTTACCAACTTCTAAGTTTGGTAAAGAGAGCATTTGAGAATAAGCTATTGTATGTCAATTACCTAGAGAATAGATTCATTAAAGCTTTTGAGAGCTATTGTGAATTGGTTGCTGTTTCTTTTATGTTTGAGATTGCTTGGTAAATGTTTGAATTTGACATGACTGCTCAGTGAAGGATTTGCAAAATCTGGCATGTTATTATACTGAGGCCGGAGTTATCCCAGGAGAAAACTAAAAGACACACATTGAAGGTAGAGACTGATTGTCTCTAGTGAGAGAAGGAAAATAGACGGGCAGAGAGAGCTGACTCACAGTCATGGAGGAGCACTAGAGAAGGTTCCAGAAATTATGGCTATTGGGCACTATGGGCTGCCTTTGACTAGCCAGCACTGGCTTCTGGTTTTGGATTCCCATGATAGTATTTCTTTATCATTCCACATGCAATCCATATATTGCTACATTAGATAATTAAAATACAAATCAGCTCCTATGAACCAAAAGAGTATAAATGAAAGGGTGAGTTAAAACTTGAATGTTTTGTAATGGATAATAGTACTATTTAAATGCCATTAAATTTCTCCTAAAAAAGACTTTATTTTGACAGGAATAGGCTCCAATCAGTAGCATTGATATGCTGTAGTGCAATAAGTCACAAACCTTGGTCCATAAAAAGTTGAATCAGAATTTCCTGGGTAGGTTTATTAACGTATTTTGATTTTGGGGGTTCCAGCACCAGAGACTGTATTCAGTATGTCTTAAGATAAGCCTGGGAATATACAATTTTAAAAATGCTTCCCAGGTGACTTTGATGTATAATCAACTTTAGGAAAAAATACGATTTATTTATTTATTTATTTATTTTGAAAGTTAGATTTAGAAGGTGAGACTCAAGTCTAGATAATTCTAGACTAATTCTATTGTATTTTCAAGTTAGAATATTCTCTATTAGGTTGCAAAGATTCTTGACATAATATACACAAAAAAGGCAATTTTGGAATAGAAAATTAATTACTAACTACTAAAATTCCTTTTAAAGGCATTGATGCTTTTTTTTTTTTTTTTTTTACAGATTTTATGAAATCTTAGAATGCTTGCAATGACACGGCCTCTTTCTAAAATATTCCCAGCCTGAAACCCATTCCAAGGAAATTCAAGCCCATAGCATCATCACAAAAGTTTCCCATGCCAACAGCCCCCATGCCAAGAGATTCCCAGGCCAGATTTTTTCAAGGCATTAGTACCAATTTGGTACTAATGTATAAATATTATTAAGATTCTCCTCTTTTGATTGTAAACTTTTATTTCACATTTTACGTGTTTTGTTTTGTTTGGGTGAGCTTCTTTTTTTCCCCTTCAATAATATAAACATTGTTTTCAACTCTATAGTGCTCTTTGTTAATGGAGATACAGGTTAGTTATAGAAAAGTGGTTAAAAACGAAGTTACAACCACAAAATAAAATATTATTAAGCTGTTAAAATATGCAAAATTTCACACATATAATTTAAATCAAAGGTAGCATAGAATATAAAGTATGTATATACCAAGTTCCTCATAATATAATAAATTATGCTGCGCTGTGCTGTTGCTTCAGTCGTGTCCAACTCTTTGTGACTTTATGGACTGTAGCCTACCAGGCTCCTCTGTGCATGGGCTTCTCCAGGCAAGAATGTTGGAGTGGATTGCCTTGCCCTCCTCCAGGGGATCTTTCTTACCCATGTCTCTTACATCTCCTGCACTGGTAGGAGGGTTCTTTACCACTAGCACCACCTACACATATATACTTACATATACCTATATGTCTATATACTTCAAACCACCAAAGAATGTATATGAAAATTTTACCTGTGATTGTATCAGGTTCACTTCTAATAGTTCTGTATTTTTCCAAATGTTTTGTTTTTTTTGACCATGACACTTGACATATAGGATCTTAGCTCCCTGAGCAGGGATCAGACTTGGGCCCTCAGCAGTGAACACATGGAATCCCAATAACTGGACTGACAGGAAATTCCTCTGTATTTTCCACATTTTTATATTGTGTATTATTTTACAATTTAATAAACAATTATTAAAATTATTTTTTAAATTAAAAAAAAAGATGAGCACAGTAGAGGACGTAAATGGCCTACTGATATTAGACGTCACTATGGAAATATATGCCACAATTCCCCGGATAATTTAGACGCTAGCATGAGTAAGAGTTTCAGTTTGGCTTAGGAGACCAGGGGGTGTGATGCAAAAGTGTGTAGGTCTGTTTTATAATCTGAAGGGTAGTTCCAGTTACACAGTTATGCAAAACTCAAACATAGTTAATCACATAGTTAATCACATAACTAACATAACTAAACATAGTTAATAACAGTTTTCCCAGCAAAGAGTTTAGTACCACCTGACTATAAAAGTGAGACTGCTACAGCAGTTTCCCTACCACGTGAGTCAAATGGTACAAAAATGTGAGTTGGGCACCTATGCATAGCTCCTCAGGCTGTCAGGAAACCAAATATGAGAGGAAATAGAAAACAAATAACTTGACCAAATAATAGAATACTTCAGACACTTAGGAAATTTTTCAAAAATTATCTTTCTAGGACATAATGAAGAAAGGTCATATGATGTCACAGGTCATATGTTGAGTGTCATTTCTTATCACGACTTTCAGAACCTAAAGTTGCCTATAAAGAATAATGGAAAGAAAACCAGAGAGTGTACTGACTTTAGTGACAGAAGAACCAGGTTTGAGTTTCAGTTATAGCAAGGAGTGTAGTTGAGTGGACTTAGACATATATAATAACCTCTCCAAACCTTAGTTTCTCAACTGTAAAATTGAGATTATTCTACTGCCTACTTTACAAAATGTTCTGAGAATGAAATAAGCAATTGTGTGTGGAAATATTTTGTAAAGTAAAAAAAGACTTCACACATACATATGCATATGCCTACACACATATCTAGTTTTTTTTTCCCTTACCCTGGCAATTTTTAGTCCATTTAAATTACAATTTATTTACAAGTAAAATGACTACTAGACTTTTTTGTTTGTTTAAAAGCCAATGAGGATGTCACAGATTCGAACAGATATTCTGAGATGTAAGATATTAAAAAAAATATTTTCTTCCCCAAATCAACAGAATTTTCGATTTTAAAAGAGAACAATTCAAATCTTGCAATAGATTTCAAAGCTTTTACCTTAGGTCTTCAAGTCGTTTGCAACAGCCATACCTCAGACAAGATTCCCAGTTGGAGGGAAATTAAAACACCAGTTGAATGATACCATGCTAGAACTTCATTGTCAGCAACCTCCCTCACATCCAATTTGGGCATGACTTTCACACCTCAAGGGATTGAAAAATATTTATTTAACTTGTAAAAAATATTTCTTCAGTTATATTGTGTATCTGTATGCCAGCTCTGTTTGACCTTACCATTTACCAACCTGAGCTAGTAACTAAATTCAAAAGTATATCTAGCAAAATAAGACTTTAATCTGTATATCCAGCAAAACATGATATTAACCCATGTATCTAAGTGCATTGCCCTGACATACATATACTTTCAACATATAATTTGCATTTTTAAATAATTATACTAAATTATTATTATAATTAAGTATAATTATTATAAATTATACTCTTTGGAAAATAGCTATGTGCAGTCAAATAGCCAAATTATTATATTGTTCCAAGTCTTAGCCTAAATCAATGTGATGTTGATTATCTAAACCAGAAGACAGGTAACAGAATTACTTTGGTCAGTGAAATGAAATCTTAGTATTTTTTTTTAATTTTAATATAACTGGTATTCCAGTGCAAGTAAATACTAGTTATTTATATGTTACTGTCATAATGTTTATTAAGTACACAGGTCCTAGAAAAAGAGACATCCATCCAACATTAAAATCAGTGCTTTCAGTGGAGAAGAGAGAACACACAAAACACAAAAGTAAACAAAAATAAAACACAAGTCCATTGAATCCGTGATAAGGAAGTACAAAATATTTTACATTGATCCTCCTCTTCACTGACTCCTTCTTAGGCAGAGAAGTCTCCTGATTGGTTGCTGGAACTTGGAATTACTGCAGATCATTATAACCGAATGACCAGAGGGATATGCTGCCATAATATTCTTCACCACAAAGAAGCAGTGACTTCCATAAGGAATATTGAATGTCATATTTGCCATGAAGGCACAAAAGTAAGAAATAAAGAAGCAAAAGAATGTTATCACTGTTCTTAATGCATTAATATGGGCTTCAGTCCTGGTGTTTCTGAAACCAGGAGGTCCATTTTGCATCCGATGAGTGTGCTTGTAGAGAGAAATGAATAATATAACAGTGCATATTATAAATATGGTCAGAGGAAATAGTAATGCCAAGTTGACGAGAAGAACTTCATTAATTTGCTTTGTGTTGAGTTTAATCCTCTTAGCTGTGGCATTCCCCAGGACATCAATATCCACAATTTTAGGGTAATCCACCTTGACACACAGAGCTGCAATGTTCATAGAGGTCAGCAGGCTTCCCAGGAGCATCCAAGGCATTAACTTTGAGATCCTGACTTTCAGCCAAAGAAAACAGCACTGGGTGAAGCCTGTTACCTTGAGGCAGTAAAATAAAGAGAGACAGGTGGCAAACCAGAGACTGACAGAGCTGAAAAACATCCAAAAGAGCAGCATTGGTGTGCCATAGATTTTTGTGCTATAAAAGCGTGGAAAGAACACTGAGAAAAAACCTTGTACCATTAACACAGTCTGTAGACCAAATCTAGACATCCCGATACATACGAACAGGAGTTGCATGGGTGTTAGCTTTCTGCTTTTGACCAATTCATTACAGTTGATGATTATAAGAAATCCATTTACTGTAACCCCTGTAATAAATTCTGCAGACATGATGATAACATGTGGAATAACTGACAAAGAGATCATGTTTCCTACCACGAATCTTAGCTTTTCCTTGTGGACAGTGTTCCACACTTCCTCCAGACGATCTTGCAGATAGGAAGCATACAGCATTGAGAAATGTGACCCTCTGCCAACTCCTGGATCATAAGCAGAGTGGATCTAGAGTCTACACTAGACTTCTTCCTTAAGGAAGAGAATCAGAGGGAGCAGTTTTTAAATCTGATGCCCTTCATTCAAAATGGTGGGAATGCAAATCCAAAGATTTGAATGATGGTAAAGTATTCCAATTACATCCTAGCAAAAACTGTCATGTTGACATTATTCAGTTCTCACAATTACTCAATTATATAAAAAATCTGATTATAAATGTTTTATTTAGGTTACTACTGTTTTCTTTTCATTTTTTCCAAATGCCACATTCTTGGGACAGACAACAATTTCTTATTATTGGCATAAGTATCCACTCTTCGATGTGGCTCTTTCTTCAGTAAACTTTTTTCCTGTTAATACTGGTTCTAAGACACTTTATTTTTTATTTTTATTTTTTTTTTAGTTTTTTAGTTTTTAAATTTTAATATCTTTAATTCTTACATGCGTTCCCAAACATGAACCCCCCTCCCACCTCCCCTCCCCATAACATCTCTCTGGGTCATCCCCATGCACCAGCCCCAAGCATGCTGCATCCTGCGTCAGACATAGACTGGCAATTCAATTCTTACATGATAGTATACATGTTAGGATGTCATTCTCCCAAATCATCCCACCCTCTCCCTCTCCCTCTGAGTCCAAAGGTCCATTATACACATCTGTGTCTCTTTCCCTGTCTTGCATACAGGGTCGTCATTGCCACCTTCCTAAATTCCATATATATGTGTTAGTATACTGTATTGGTGTTTTTCTTTCTGGCTTACTTCACTCTGTATAATTGGCTCCAGTTTCATCCATCTCATCAGAACTGATTCAAATGAATTCTTTTTTATGGCTGAGTAATACTCCATTGTGTATATGTACCACAGCTCTCTTATCCATTCATCTGCTGATGGACATCTAGGTTGTTTCCATGTCCTGGCTATTATAAACAGTGCTGCGATGAACATTGGGGTACATGTGTCTCTTTCAGTTCTGGTTTCCTCGGTGTGTATGCCCAGAAGTGGGATTGCTGGGTCATAAGGTAGTTCTATTTGCAATTTTTTAAGGAATCTCCACACCGTTCTCCATAGTGGCTGTACTAGTTTGCATTCCCACCAACAGTGTAGGAGGGTTCCCTTTTCTCCACACCCTCTCCAGCATTTATTGCTTGCAGATTTTTGGATCGCAGCCATTCTGACTGGTGTGAAGTGGTACCTCATTGTGGTTTTGATTTGCATTTCTCTGATAATGAGTGATGTTGAGCATCTTTTCATGTGTTTGTTAGCCATCCGTATGTCTTCTTTGGAGAAATGTCTATTTAGTTCTTTGGCCCATTTTTTGATTGGGTCGTTTATTTTTCTGGAATTGAGCTGCATAAGTTGCTTGTATATTTTTGAGATTAGTTGTTTGTCAGTTGCTTCATTTGCTATTATTTTCTCCCATTCAGAAAGCTGTCTTTTCACCTTGCTTATATTTTCCTTTGTTGTGCAGAAGCTTTTAATTTTAATTAGATCCCATTTGTTTATTTTTGCTTTTATTTCCAGAATTCTGGGAGGTGGATCATAGAGGATCCTGCTGTGATTTATGTCTGAGAGTGTTTTGCCTATGTTCTCCTCTAGGAGTTTTATAGTTTCTGATCTTACATTTAGATCTTTAATCCATTTTGAGTTTATTTTTGTGTGCAGTGTTAGGAAGTGATCTAGTTTCATTCTTTTACAAGTGGTTGACCAGTTTTCCCAGCACCACTTGTTAAAGAGATTGTCTTTACTCCATTGTATATTCTTGCCTCCTTTGTCAAAGATAAGGTGTCCATATGTGTGTGGATTTATATCTGGGCTTTCTATTTTGTTCCATTGATCTATATGTCTGTGGTTCTAAGACACTTTAAATGAATTCTTCCTGACCCTTCCTCACCCAACCCCAGCCCTCCAAAAAGCAATTAATTTTTTTCTCCAGAATTGAACATTATTTCCTGGGACTTAACTTTGTAAAGAATCCTTCATTACCCTAAATGATTTCTCATATTTTCAGTCTTCTTGGTAAAACTGTGACCCAAGGGTCAGCAAACCCCAGTGATAAAAGTAGTGTGTAATTTATTCATATGCTTATGTGCTCACGCTGAAGATCATCATTTCAAAAGATAGATGGTACAGAAACTTAAAGCCAACAGCAGAGAGTGTAATTGCATACACGTTAAATTTATTTTTCTCCCTTTTTACAAAGAGATGTCATATAACCTTGTTGAACTTTAGTTACAGCACATGTAAAACATAAATAAATCATCACTGGGCTGTGCTTTTGCTTCTGTTAGGCCCATACTGTTTCTGTCCTTTATTGTGCCCATCTTTGAATGAAATATTCCCTTGGTATCTCTAGTTTTCTTGAAGAGATCTATAGTCTTTCCCATTCTATTGTTTTCCTCTATTTCTTTGCATTGATTGCTGGGGAAGGCTTTCTTATCTCTCCTTGCTATTCTTTGGAACTCTACATTCAGCTGGGTTTATCTTTCCTTTTTTCCTTTGCCTTTATTTTCTCTTCTTTTCTCAGCTATTTGTAAGGCCTCCCCAGACAACCATTTTGCCTTTTTGCATTTCTTTTTCTTGGGGATGGTCTTGATCACTGCCTCCTGTACAATGTCACAAACCTCTGTTCATAGTTCTTGGTTAGAACTGGAACATGGACATGAAACGGTTAGACGTGGAACAACAAACTGGTTCCAAATTGGGAAAGGTGTATGTCAAGGCTGTCGATTGTCAACTTGCTTATTTAACTTATATGCCTAGTACATCATGAGAAATGCTGGATTGGATGAAGCACAAGCTGGAATCAAGATTGCCAGGAGAAATATCAATAACCTCAGATACTCAGATGACACCATTCTTATGGCAGAAAGCAAAGAGGAACTAAAGGGCCTCTTGAAGAAAGTGAAAGAAGAGAATGAAAAAAACTGGCTTAAAACTCAACATTCAAAAAAACGAAGATCATGGCACCCAGTCCAATAATTTCATGGCAAACAGATGGGGAAACAAGGGAAACAGTGACAGACTTTACTGTCTTGGGCTCCAAAATCACTGCAGATGGTGACTACAGCCATGAAATTAAAAGTGTTTGCTTCTTGGAAGAAAAGCTATGACCAAACTAGATAGCATATTAAAAAGCAGAGACATTACTTTGCCAACAAAAGTTTATCTAGTTAAAGCTGTGGTTTTTCCAGTAATCATGTATGAATGTGAGAGTTGGACCATAAAGAAAGCTGAGCACCAAAGAATTGATGCTTTTGAACTGTGGTGTTGGAGAAGACTCTTGAAAGTCCCTTGGACTGCAAGGAGATCAACCCAGTTAATCTTAAAGGAGATCAGTCCTGACTATTCATTGGAAGGACACTTGCTGAAGCCCACCTGATGTGAGGAGCCAGCTCAACGGAAAAAACCCTGATGCTGGGAAAGACTGAAGGCAGGAGAAGAGGATGACAGAGGATGAGATGGCTGGATGGCATCACTAGCTTGATGGACATGAGTTTGAGCAAGCTCTAGGAGTTGGTGATGGACAGGGAGGCCTGGCATGCTGCAGTTCATGGGGTCGCAGAGAGTCAGACAAGACTGAGACCAAACTGAACTGAACTGTGCTGTGCTTAGTCATGTCTGACTCTCTGTGATCCCATGGACTGTGGCCCACCAGGCTCCTTTATCCATGGGGATGCTCCAGGCAAGGCACTGGAGTGGGTTGCCATGCCCTCTTGCAGGGGATCTTCCCAGTCCAGGGATCTTACCCAGGTCTCCTGCATTGCAAGTGGATTCTTTACTGTCTGAGCTACTAGGGAGGCCCAAATCAGTATTACCTCATAACTGTTTGGTTATGGGGCTCAAACTGTTTAGTTCAATGGCTGGGTCATACTAAGTACTCAACATATATTAACTACTTATTAATACTATCAGTTCAGTTCAGTTCAGTTCAGTTGCTCAGTCATGTCTGACTCTTTGAGACCCCATGAACCGCAGTATGCCAGGCCTCCCTGTCCACCACCAACTCCCAGAGTTCACCCAAACCCACATCCATAGAGTCAGTGATGCCATCCAACCATCTCATCCTCTGTTGTCCCCTTCTCCTCCTGCCCTCAGTCTTTCCCAGCACTGGTGTCTTTTCAAATGAGTCAGCTCTTCGCACATTCCTTCCAAAGAAATCCCAGGACTGATCTCCATTATAATGGACTGGTTGGATCTCCTTACAGTCCAAGCGACTCTCAAGAGTCTTCTCCAACACCACAGTTCAAAAGCATCAAATGTCTTCTTATTGTATTTACCTCAGCAAAAAAATAAAAACCTGATTCTGTTAACATTTTTAATAAGACAGTTAAAATGCTTTCAATAAGAAATAAGATTATAAGAGTATAGAAAATAAAAGCAGCATAGTACTGGATTTGCCACCCACTGTACAACATCATTCATGGTTTTACTAGCCCATAAACACATCTTCAGAGCCACCTCTGTGACATTCCCCAGACACCTCCAGGTGACCTCCCCACACATCTTCTATACACCACAGATATCCAAAATGTAGTAAGATGTATCCCATCTTTATCTCTTCTAAAAGGCTGGTTTTGTGACCCATATATCAGTTTCCCTTTAGTGTCTGAATTTGTAATCTTTCTTGTCTATAAACCATGACTGTCCAGTGAATAGTATTTGCCTTGCTTGGTGATGGCGCAGTGGTAAAGAGTCCACCTGCTAATTCAGGAGATGCAGGAGATGCAAGTTTGATCCCTGGGTCAGGAAGATCCCCTGGAATAGGAAATGGCAACCCACCAGTATTCTTGCTTGGGAAAACCCATGGACAGAGGAGCCTGGTGGGGCCGTAGTCCCTGGGGTCATATAGAGTCAGATATGATGGAGCATGCATGCAGACATGACCCCTAAGGTCTATTCCCAATTCTAGGTACAGGTGAAGAAGCTTCTTCTCAATTCCAAACTCTAGACCAGAATCAAGGTTCTGGGAAGAAGAAGAAGAAACAGGATTTGTACATTTCATAACTTGATGTCCTAAGTCACCTGAGACTGAGTTACAACTATTGAGTGACTGCATTTAAAAGTTTCTGATAACTGAGTGTTCAAATACTATGGAACTCTAAGGAATCTGGTCTTAGTCAAAATAAAAAGTCAAGCAATCGTAGCCTTCCATTAACAAAAAGTTTTTTTAATTAATATTTTGTTTTTTTGTTTTTTTTTTTTTTAGTTTTTTATTTTTTAAATTTTACAATCTTTAATTCTTACATGCATTCCCAAACATGAACCCCCCTCCCACCTCCCTCCCCATAACATCTTTCTGGGTCATCCCCATGCACCAGCCCCAAGCATGCTGCATCCTGCGTCAGACATAGACTGGCGATTCAATTCACATGATAGTATACATGTTAGAATGTCATTCTCCCAAATCATCCCACCCTCTCCCTCTCCCTCTGAGTCCAAAAGTCCGTTATACACATCTGTGTCTCTTTCCCTGTCTTGCATACAGGGTCGTCATTGCCATCTTCCTAAATTCCATATATATGTGTTAGTATACTGTATTGGTTATGATTGTATTTCACTGAATGAATTTGTTGAATTAAGTGATGTACAATAATTTGGCATGTACCTAATCAGTCAGATGATATTTATATGACAACTTAACTAAGTAATGTTAACTAAAAAATGTGACTATCAGGGTAATTTTTTTTGTTGTAGTTATAATAGATGTTCATTGTTCTTTGAGGATATTGTTGCAAGGCATTATGAAAATGGTATATGATCATGGCCAAAATGTATTCTATTCTAGTGCAGCAATGGGGATCTTTTATATATCAGATATCTTCACAACAATAACCGGTATTTGGGGAGACAACAATCATACTATCTTCTTCATTCCCTGTTATCCCTTTTCTGTGGTTGTTTCTCTCAATTTCCATAGTAAAGTAGGGTAGTAAAATATAGACCAATATATGGAAACTCTTGTTAGTCAAAACAATTAACAAAGTTGATTTTAATCAAGGTTAATTTGTTGTAATTATGATTAAGTATAATTGTAATCATATTTACAAAAAGAACTTCTTTTTAAAAATATTGCATATTTATAACAGCTACCTCAGAATGCACATCTGTCACAGAGACATAAAATCTTAAGATAATATAAAATCACAAAGAACATTTTAGGGGTAGGTTTTTTGAATCACACTTAATAGATAAAGATGTAATTTATAATCTGGAATCTATTCTTGTTGAGTGTCCAACTGCTTTAAAAATTTTTGCTGAGTTAGTTTTAAACAACCTTGCTTTTGTCACATTTTCACAGGTATATCTGGCAGTCTGATTTGTGGGTTATATGAATTTGTTAAATAATTTATTTCATTTTGAAATCCTGGATTACAGCTCTAATTTGCCTCTCTAAATACTGCATTACTTAATTGAATACAAAGCTTGGATATTCCAAGGACTATTCTAAAAGTATAATTGGCATTCAACTACCCTTTTGCTGGCTTGTATTTGCATTCGTGATTTTCCTGTCATATGTGAATTGCTTTGCATGTGCCCTTATTGAACTCTGTTTTGGAAGGAGAATTTTAGAGAAGAGCTTTCTTAGATCTGGGGAAAGTTCACGGCGAGTGAGACAGTGTTGAAATTAGTAATTTATAAGTTTGTTTATAGATCTTGGAAAGGCAGTGGTCAAATGGTAAAACTTTGAAAGTTTTACTAAAAAAAATAGATTTCTTTGAAAAGAGAAATAATAGTATCTACCAAGAGACATTGGGTACTTATGATTCATTAGGAAAATTTCAGAATTTTCAAATTAAACAATCTCTGAAAGTTTTACTAAAAAAATAGATTTCTTTGAAAAGAGAAATAACATTATCTACCAACAGACATTGGATATTTACGATTCATTAGGAGAATTTCAGTTTAGTCACCTTCTAGTAAATACATATGCTTCTAAATGCTCATGCGAACCTTGCAAACTAGTGCACTTTCAGTGAAACTTTTTGTGTGTTTGCTTGCTTTGCTTTTGCTTTGAACAACATGGTAAGAGTCACTTGATTCTAAGATGATGTTCATAAATAGCTTCTAAAACTAGAGCAAACTTTAAATAATGTTATTACCAGTAGGTGTTTCCCATGCACAGAGATCAGTTTATTCTGTTCTCATTGGCTATAACTGTACAGATGTCTGAATTTTTATAGCAAGAACATTGATGCCTTGTTCTCTCATTAGCAGCCTTTGGGCACAGTTTCCTTGCTGAGGCCAAACTTGACTCACTAGAGAAGCAATATTTTAGAGTCTATGAAATATGTCTTCATGTCTTTCAAATGTTCAGTGTAGTTTCTATTTTATGTTGGATTGATTTTACTAGTCTAATGGGTTGTCTATGTGGATTTCTATTTTGAAGTCAAATTTTAAAATTTAGTTTCTGAATTCCTTCCCCGAGTTTCCAGAATAATATTAAGTATCAGGTGAGTGAAGAAGAATCCAAATTGGGTGAGCATAAGGCTAATAATCCAAGCCACCAAAATTTCTCCATATGTGTTATACTGCACTCAGGAGGTTAGTCTCTGAAAAAAACAGACCAAATTTAAACAATAGAAATTAAGGAAATTTGCTAATTGTATTCAGATCTGACAATAATATTTAACTTGCCATAAGACTGACAAACATCTATTTTATTTTAAAAATACATTCTAATGCATGTAAGAATTAAAGATATTAAAATTTAAAAAAAAATAAATAAAAATACATTCTAGGCATTATTCTGCATGTGCGCATGCATGCTCAGTCATTTTCGACTCTGTGACCCTTTGGACTGTGGCCCACCAGCCTCCACTGTCGGTAGGAATTTTCAGGCAAGAAGACTGGAGGGGACTGCCATTTCCACCTACAGGGATCTTCCTGACCCAGGGATAGAACATGCATCTTCTGCATCTCCTGTATTGCAGGCATGTTTACCTGCTGAGCCATTGGGGAATACTTATTCTCATTTAATTCTTACTGAGAAACTATGGAATTGTTTGATGAACAGAGCGAAGTCACAGTTTTGAAACTTCAGGAGAGTGTAAATAAGGATTTGAATACAGGTGGTCAGCTTCTGTCCAGAGCCCATATTATTGACCAAAAAACGACATCATATTCAGGTTGGAATACTTTGCTTGACAAAAATCATCAGAAAATATATGTTAAATCACATGGAGAATCACAGTTTAACAGCCATCCACATATACATTGGTAGGGAAGACTTAATAAAATCCATCTGTTTAAGATCACACTGGTGGAATGATAAAGTCACAGAGACCCTGGATTATTAACATATCTGACTGCATCTGGATGTCATGGGACTAAGGCAGCAAATAGCAAATACAATCTAGTAGTAAGCACTCAATAAATATCGTTTCTGAATTTTTCTATGGAAGATGAGACAAGACTTGGTTCCGGAATGGTAGAGAATTTCTTAGGATTCAGAAAAACCTTATTGGAAGAAGAAAGGGATCAGATACCATCACAAAAATCCACGCTTTATAGAGAAGGGTATTTCGGAATCCTAAAAATTAAGTGACTTATTCAAGGTTCAAATGAGTAAAAACTGACAGAACTAATATAGGCAGTTTCAATTTTCTGAGCTTACCTTTGCTCAAAGGCAAAATGAGTGCATGGGGAAAAAATGAATTATCTACAATTTTGACTTTGTCAACATTTTCTGCCCAAAGTTGGAAAGTTTCTTGCAGAACCCTGAACTAATTGAGCTGCCTCTGCATGAGCAATGTCCCATGTAGGACAGATAGACAGAGAATAAGATTTAATGATGCACTGATTAATACACTGGATTAATATCCAGTTTTTGAGCTAACTCTTCTCAACTTACCCCACCCTAGCCTAGTTACAATGTTTATTATAATTCTACTTTGATGGTCTTTCTATGTGCAAATTATAATTTGTATCTCAGAGAATCAGTGAATGAGGAGGTAGAGAAGAGCTCAGTTTCTCAGAGAGACTATGTAGTTAAGGATTTCTCTATCTCCTTATCACATGACTAAAATTCAACTTTCACTGTGACACGAGAGAGTTTAAACCAACAGGAAATTAATGATGCAATACTTTTGAAAATTGCATAAAAATGCAAAAGGTAAATAATTGCTATGCACTGGCTGAATATGATATATATGTATCTATGAAATAGAATAGAGGAAAATTTGGGAAAGGGACATTTTAATTTTTTCATTGGAACTGAGCAAATGTTAAATAACATAATAGAAGCTGACCAAAGAAGAAAGGCTTAGTTTAAAAGTCAGAGAGAAGTAATTAGAATGGTGTACTGTTAAAAGTAAGACACAAGCATTCTATTATATCTCCATCCTGAAATGGATTGTAGCCCACCTTCAGATGTATAACATTCCTTAGTAACACACATGTAACCAGGAAAAGTAGCTGACAGCAGAAAATATGGTAATAAAAATAAGTGTACTCTCCCAAGTTAAGATGTTATAAAATAATTTATGAGAGAGTAAGAGGTATATCGAAAAAGCAAGAGAGTTCCAGAAAAAACATCTATTTCTGCTTTATTGACTATGCCAAAGCCTTTGACTGTGTGGATCACAATAAACTGTGGAAAATTCTGAAAGAGATGGGAATACAGACCACCTGACCTGCCTCTTGAGAAATCTGTATGCAGGTCAGGAAGCAACAGTTAGAACTGGACATGGAACAACAGACTGGTTCCAAATAGGAAAAGGAGTACATCAAGGCTGTATATTGTCACCCTGCTTATTTAACTTATATGCAGAGTACATCATGAGAAACGCTGGACTGGAAGAAGCACAAGCTGGAATCAAGATTGCTGGGAGAAATATCAATAATCTCAGATATGCAGATGAGACCACCCTTATGGCAGAAAGTGAAGAGGAACTAAACAGCCTCTTGATGAAAGTGAAAGAGGAGAGTGAAAAAGTTGGCTTTAAGCTCAACATTCAGAAAACAAAGATCATGGCATCTGGTCCCATCACTTCATGGGAAAGAGATGGGGAAACAGTGGAAACAGTGTCAGAGTTTATTTTTGGGGGCTCCAAAATCACTGCAGATGGTGACTGCAGCCATGAAATTAAAAGATGTTTACTCCTTGGAAGGAAAGTTATGACCAATCTAGACAGCATATTCAAAAGGAGAGATATTACTTTGCCAACAAAGGTCCATCTAGTCAACGCTATGGTTTTTCCAGTAGTCATGTATGGATGTGAGAATTGGACTGTGAAGAAAGCTGAGAGCTGAAGAATTGATGCTTTTGAACTGTGGCGTTGGAGAAGACTGTTGAGAGTCCCTTGGACTGCAAGGAGATCCAACCAGTCCATCCTAAAGGAGATTGGTCCTGGGTGTTCTTTGGAAGGACTGATGCTAAAGCTGAAACTCCAGTACTTTGGCCACCTCATGTGAAGAGTTGACTCATTGGAAATACTCTGATGCTGTGAGGGATTAGGGGCAGGAGGAGAAGGGGATGACAGAGGATGAGATGGCTGGATTGCATCTCCGACTCGCTGGATGTGAGTTTGAGTGAAGTCTGGGAGTTGGTGATGGACAGGGAGGCCTGCTGTGCTGCGATTCATGGGGTCACAAAGAGTTGGACACGGCTGAGTGACTGATCTGAACTAAACTGAAGAGGTGTATAAATTAAATAATACATTTTCTACCAAAATAATGAGTGCAAAAAGCTCATTTAATTTTTAAATTTTTCTGATAATTTTAAAAGTTAGAATTACCTCTTTTGAAAATAGAGATAGGAAACTACATCTTCAGATATTAGATAACTTACCTAAATTTAACCAGACAATCCATGATCAAGGTAGAAACATATTTTGATTTCCATATACACAAATGGATATATTCCAGGCACATAAGTCACATTTTCTACATTGTTGAGAGATTTCATATTCTGAAATACAAAAAGAATATAACTCCAAATCATAGTTTAGAACACAATAAAAAATAAAAATAAATCATGCAAAGTTGGTATTATTTAGCCCATTTTGAAGACCAGATTGTTTCAAATTTAAATAAACATAAAGTGTTTAGATATTTTGACAGTGATCTGTGCTTTCTCTGAGTGTTTTTTTAATATTCATTATTTCAATATTTATTTCACATATGAAGTGATCCTATTCCAACATGAGACTCTGCTATACCTTTATATTTCTGGAGGTGCTCTGGACTCAAAAAGAAAAGCAATAGCAATTTGTTGGAAAATGACATATTTGTTACTATTTTCCTGATCTTCTCAAGGATAAATTATTAAAAGAAAAGATTTGTAACCAATCATTAATCAGTTAAAACTCCAACACCATCATTTATCCTCTTTAGCTTCAGTATGTTAGTTTGGGCTGTCCATGATCCAAGATCAATTTCTGTTCTTTGTTGTTGTTGTTTTTTTAATGTCCTTCGCTTAAGAGATATATCAAAAGCTTAATCAAACAGTATTTTTCCTTGTCTGAGATACAGCTGATGTTACCTGCAGACAACATTTGTAGAAAATAAGAAGCTCTGTGTTCAATTTTGGTGATACTGACATTTCAGAGCTCTTAATGAAGTGGCAATATATGAGCCTTTCAGAAGGTCACATCAAGTAGTCCATCTACAGCAGATAAAAAAGGAGCACAAACCTTCCTTGATTTACATATGGATGTAATCATGTGGGCCTTTTGTGCCAACTAAAAGAAAAAATAGTTTGCATTAAGCAGTATGTGTAAATTGAGCTTTACTCCAAAAGGTATTCACATATAAAAAGGCCATCACTTCTAGGAGACATTATTTCTTCTGAATCTGAAATATCAAACTAGTATACTTATGACTGGGCTTCCATGGTGGCTCAGTGGTAAAAAAAAAATCCACCTGTCAAGGCAGGAGATGTGGGTTTGGTCCTTGGCTGGGGAAGATCCCCTGGAGAAGGAAATGACAACCCACTCCAGTATTCTTGCCCCGGAAATCCCATGGACAGAGGAGCCTGGAGGGTTACAGTCTGTGGAGTCTCAAAAGAGTCAGATACAACTTAGCGACTAAACAGCAACAACAAATATTTAAGACTGTGACATCCAAAAACTAGTGAATGTAAGAGAAATGTTTCCTAAGATTACATGCATAGTATATTTGTGTACTTGTGTATAGGGCTGCCATCTATGGGGTCGCACAGAGTCAGACACAACTGAAGCGACTTAGAAGCAGCAGCAGCAGCAGTATAGCAATATGTATTTATAATATTTAGGTCATTCTACTGACTCTGTCCCTTGGAAATAAAAGATTCTAGAAACAAGTTAACCAGTTGATTCTAAATTTTGAAGACTGGATTTTTGGAATTGAAATTTTCATTTGGGCTAGATGTGTGTTGCTTCTTTTAAACGCATATGTTCCAATTATCTAACATTTGGTGATCATGTTACTGATAATAGGTAGAAGAAAAGGGGAGGGCGGAAATTCTTGAGAGACGTTTCTTTATGTATTTAGGTCAGCACAGTTCCCTCTCTAAATGAAGAAGAGTATATGTTCATTCACTGTAAACCTTACAAATGACATACCAATGACAACTTTGTATCAGAATCAGCTAAATGTTAGCAGTAGCCAATCAAATAAGTATGATTAATTATAAAGTGAGCCTATTTTTTCTGGGAAGTTTAAGAATAGATGTTAGAAAGGTAACTCAATATAACCATGGATTCTATTACATAATTCTTCCATAAAAATGAAAACAGAATCTTTGAGTAGTGTCTCTTTTTCTATCATTTTAATTAATTATGTGGTTGTTGGCATCTAAAGTATTAACCCTGTAGTTGCACATTTTGGATTAAGATTGACATCACATTTAGCTTGAGAAATAAGCATCGAAACCTGTGATAGCCTTTATGCAGTTCAACAGGTGTCAGCATGTGAACTGATATGAACGTGTCCTACTGCTTTCCAGAGTCCAAATCAGATTCCCTTCTACCTTGATCTGTCTCCCAAGTGATCCCTGACATAAACAAATTACTCATGAAGAAATCTCAGTATTTTGGCATAAATTATGAGAACACTTGAGCACTTTTCTAGCCGGCAGTGTCCTGAATGAATACTAAAATCTTCAGTGATGGCTGGGCATAGTTCTAAAAATGGAAGCCCTATTATCCATCATTAAATGAAGTGAAGTGAAGTGAAGTGAAGTGAAAGTCACTCAGTCGTGTCCGACTCTTTGCAACCCCATGGACTATACAGTCCATGGAATCCTCCAGGGCAGAATACTGGAGTGGAAGCCCTTTCCCTTCCGATCTTCCCAACCCAGGGATTGAACCCAGGTGTCTCCTGCATTGGATTCTTTACCAGCTGATCCACCAGGGAAGCCCTATTATCATTCAATATTTTTTTTGTCAAATACTGTATAGATGAATGATTAATCTAGGTCTAGGATCACAGTTGCACAACTTTCAAGACTTTTATATTGTTTTTCTTTTGAAAAGGATGCAGTTGCTATAAACATTGACCATACATTTATTATAAGAAGGGTTCTGCATGACACATATAGCATGAACTGACAACTCATTGATGTCGTAGATTACTTTTCATCCCATTAGACTGGAAAATGATCTTCCAAACCTCCAATAGGTAACTAAAATTTTATAGTACATTCAAATACTAATTAACCATTCTTAAGTTGTTTCTAATTTTTGATAAGTAATACTAACCAGAACATCTTTGCATTTGATTTCATTTCTAATTACCTCCTTAGATGGGGATGTAAGAGTGGACCAAAGCATATGACCATTTTTACGTTCATGTTATGTATTGCCATATGGTTTCCAGAGAAATTCTATCAGTTTACATCCCATCAGCATAATATGAGAGTTTCTGTTTCCTATACATCTCCCAGCTTTTTACATAAAAATGTACTGTTTGTACTAATTTGATAAAATTACATTTGATAGTACATTTGATAAAAATGTACTAATTTGATAGAGAAAATGGCATTTGATTTTTATTTGCATTTTTATATGAACTTTTCTAGATATATGCATGCCCCACTCAACTTTTCTGTGACTCACCTATTTATATCTATTGCCTTTTTTATTTTAAATTAAAGTAAAGGGGAATTTCTTTCATCTTTATGCTTTAAACACTTTCCTAATGAGAAAGGCAAACAATTCTATATATGCAATTAAAGTCATAATATACTTATAACTTCTTGCATCATTTTTAAAAGCATTTCTAATAGGAACACTTTAATTTAGCTATTATGCATTTTACTTTTTAATCTCCCTTGATATATTTTAATACATCATCTACGAATGGAGCCCAGAGTACATTGGAAATTTCCTGGTAAGTATGAGAGAGATCCTTACTAGTGGTAACATACTCTGCCAAGAGTTTAGGCTCTTCTTGGTTATTTGGGCCACGTTTACCTAGATCGTTATAGACTGATGAAGTAAGCAATTGTTTCATCCAATTCCTTTAGGCACATTTCACTGTTTGTGAATATGAGAGAATAGAGATTATTTTTAAAGATGGAATTTATTTTATTTCCTTGTAATGTTCATCCCTTGGGTAAGGGTCCTTCAAATTAGTATTTAAAATTATTTCTTACTTATCTAAAGATTTCATTAAATTCTTATATTAAATCAATAGTTTATCATTCTTAGGTGAAAACCATGTTGCTAGTCAGTCAGAATGAAGATCAAATGAAAATGTTAGGTGGGGCAGCAAAGTCATCTACATATACATCACTACAAATTGAGTGAACTGAACATCTTAAGTAAACCATAAAGCTCATGTCAAAAATCTGGTTTTTTTTTTCTAAATTTGCAAATATAGTCTCACTGTTCTGTGGACTTTATTAATAAGAACTACTTACAGTCTGGTCTTTTGAAATATCTCACATTAAGAACTTACTGAATTAAGCCATCTGAATATTTTCTACTCATTCCAGGCAGTGGACTTGTGAATAAGTTACAGAGAAATCATAAAATGCTCTAAGCTATTTCAATTGGTTTTAATCAGTCTTCTCATATAGCAGACATCAGATAATTTCACAATATTAAAATCATACATCATTCAATGTGATAAAAGGAAAATGGAAATTTTTTTCTCCCAATAAATCTGAATTTTAATAGTATTTTTTCTTGGATGAAGCACATACATATTTTATGAAGGGCAAAATTACCATTCAAACTTAAACTTTTTTAAAGGACTTACAATGTGGTCAAAACTTTTTTTAAAGCTCTAATTATTTATCTCAAATGAAGTAACTCAGAAAATGTGTTTGATGAACAAAATTTTCTGAGAAAAATGATATTACTAGCTTATAACAACCGGCCAGACCCAACAGACTGCTCTGTTTTTCATATATAAAGGATTTTGTCTACTTGTACTCTCATTTCTGGCTATTCTGATTGAATTCTTACTGAAAATATCAATAAAACACATATTTTTATTTTCTTAAGAATTTAGATATATATATATATTACAACTCTAGATTCTATGTCAAACTATTAGGAAGCCAAAGTTAGCCCCATGAAGGAAGAAAATATAAAAGGTGTCTTATTCACTTAAGAAGAGCAAACAAAGCAAAACAAAACAAAAAACAATACACAATGAAGGCAGTACCTTCTTTAATTAGGAAGATTAAAATGCAACACAGGAAGCTTTTTGCTTTTAAGGTGAATCTCTAAAAATATTACCATAAAAGCTTAAGTCCTGCCTGTATATATTGGTAGTTTCCAAAGTGCCAGTTTTAACAAGTTAAATATCAGTGAATATCAACAATGTGCTGAAAAGAGAACGAAGAGAAAATTAATGACTGTTGGGAAGTAGGCAACAGAGTGATGAAAAGTTAAGTTGAAAATATGAACATAGACTATATATGTATACAGGATCTTTAGCAAATGATACACACACCACACAGAAACAGAAAGTAGCATTTCTTATTTTTCAATTAGCCTATTACATTAAGTACAACAAAACAAGTAAACCAGTTCAGGATCCTTTTTTATTTACTTTGAACAGAAATTATTGTTCTTGTTACACAATAATTTGAAACTGAAAGAAAAATGTGTATCATGAGAGTTTAGTAGTTTTCAGAAATACTAACTGAAACTTTTTGAATACTTCATTTAAGTATTTTCTGTGATATATGATTGGTTTGCAATGAAGGAAGATGGAAATCTACCTTGAATGAAATAAATAATAGTTATACATAAAGTTAATATGAAAATTCAGCTGGATACAGACACTCATGATCTCCCAGGGCTCAAGAATTTTTCTTGGATTAAAGTTTTTCACTTTCTTACACTGCAGATGCCAGCGATATCAATTAGGTATTGAGACCTTTTATATTCTTAGAACTAATGAACTCTATAAACCACTTAGAATCTGAAGTTGATTAGTGAGTTACATACCCAGATTAAGGTCCTTATCCTAAAGGAAAAAAGATATATGTATCGGAAGGTTGCAATAACTGATGTTGAAAACAACTGGTTTTTAACACACACGGCATGGAGATAAAGGAATGGTCATTTATTTATTAGATTCCACTGAGCCACCAGATGAGCCCTCAAAGCAGTGGTGGATCAGTTCAAACTTCCTTTGATCAGGAGTGCATTTACTTATTTCCAAGTTTAACTTCAATTTCAAGTAAGTTTTTAAGACTAATTAATTTAGTTGAATGAGATGTGGTTATAGCATTTTGTCTTATGTATTGAAAAAAATAAATTTTACCTTAAAAAGGCATTAGCAATGGAAACCAAGACTGGCTTCTAGGGAATACATTTTTCAATCAATTTTTTTCATAGGAAATCATCTAGACAAAATGATACCCATTATTTGATTATAAAAACAGCTTTTTGGTTTCATATAATGTAAATTCAGAATATTTATCATGTTCAATAAGCACTGTGGCACAGTGGATTTATTGTGCCCCCAGTTAATTTGGATTTCTGACTGTTTTCTGATTAACTGACACATTATTGATCTATTGGGATGAACTGCACTTAAAAATAAGAATACTTCTTGTGTCTTTGTTTATAAGAAATCTCATTTTAATATTTCATGTATATGTTTTTGAAATTGTTCTAGTTATAATAATTTTTAGGATATGTATAGAAAGACAAAAATACACATCTTCTTAGTTATCTTTGGGTCATAATTTATCACCAAAATACAGATATTTTTATGATTAATTATTGTATTGTTCTTTCATAGATAATACAAGAATATCATTTTAACTTTTACATTAGTAACTAGGTTATATAATAAAATAACTAAATCTGTGAATAAGAGATTATTAAATAATGTTTAAAATTGCTTAAATGGCATATTTACAAAGATAAAATCATGTACTATAGTTTTAAATCCAATTTATCTAATCTATATTTTGTTATCAAGGTAGTCTGTATATCCAGAATGACACATTTACATGGCGGAGGGGTTGTAGTTCCTGCTGTGTCTTCTTCGACATTAAATCACCATAGTGTAGGTAAATGTAGGTTTTGTTCTATGTAAATAAGTGAGATGATGGGTCTTTTTACTAATCCATATTTACATGTATTATCCAGATTTTCACTGTTGACAGTGAATCTTGTTAATAGCCATGGTGTTTTATGGAAATGTATGTTGAAAACATAAATACCATGTAAACATAGGGATCAGTCCTGGGTGTTTATCGGAAGGACTGATGCTAAAGCTGAAACTCCAATACTTTGGCCATCTCACGAAAAGAGTTGACTCATTGGAAAAGACTCTGATGCTGGGAGGGATTGGGGGCAGGAGAAGGGGACAACAGAGGATGAGATGGCTGGATGGCATCACTGACTCGATGGACATGAGTTTGAGCAGACTCCGGGAGTTGGTAATGGACAGGGAGGCCTGGAGTGCTGCGATTCATGGGGTCACAAAGAGTCAGACACAACTGAGTGACTGAACTGAACTGAACTGAATGTAAATATGTTATAATTTAAAGAGTAATCCAATAAGCTGAAATACTTAATGTTTGATATGGGAAGAGATCTCTTTACTTGCTCAAATGTTCATTAAGTTGTATAGATGCTTAGTGTCACACAGCTCAATGTCTGTGAAGAGTTAACAGCTTTAGGTGAGGGAGAAATTTCAGGACACCAGCTTTTAAAAAATAAAACACAACTTTCCAGGCAGAGGTAGATTTACCAAAAGCCAATGAAACAGAAGTTTCAGGGCCTCTTATTATCACTGGCTATTTACTTCCAAGGCCTTGTAAGAGACCATGGCAATGTGTGTGAACACAGGTTTTTTGGTAACTTGTAAAAGCAAAATATTTTATCTGCAATTTACTGGCTTCCCTTCACTTTGTTTTCTTTGTGAAAGTTAAGAAAGTGGAAGTGTTTTCTTTGTACTTTCCTCATTTTAAGTGGGACTGGAGTGACGCAGCAATTTGTGAGATATGTCTAAAAACAAGTTGAGTTGGTGATGCACTGAGATTAAGTTTAATATGGTATAGTTATGTGATCCACAGTCTCTTACATGAATAGTTACATAAGAGCTAGCTGTCTCTGTGTAGGAATGGCTTTCTACCATCCATCATACCAATTCGGCTGGTGTCATTATCAGATGTCCAAACTCCTTCTGCTTCCTACATTCCTTGGGGCAAGGAATGGCAACTTTATTTGGAAAGCCAGCAGACCAAGAAGATGGTGGACTGGTGTCCCAAAGAACCATCTTGTGTGCTGTGCTTAATCGCTCAGTCGTGTCTGACTCTTTGAGACCCCTATGAACTTGGCTCACCAGGCACCTCTGTCCATGGGGATTCTCCAGGCAAGAATACTGGAGTGGGTTTCTATGTGCTACTTCAGGGGGTCTTCCCATCCCAGCTAAAATTCAGGCTTCTTTATACTACCAGAGGAGGGGGTGTGGCTGGTTGTTGCAAACTTCTTGGTGCCAGAATCCTTTGTTTTTGTAGCTGTTCATATAGGTTTGGTTACAATCTTGCTGTAAACCTCCAAAAAAACAGTTGTTATTTACTGTTCTACAACTTTCTCTATGAATGGAAAAGTGTTACACCTTTAAAGGTCAGAGCCTTAAGAATGGGCTATCATGCATATTTCAGGTTAAAAGCAACATTCTAGAGAGGTGCAGAGCCAACATGACCAAGCACAGGCAACAGAGCAAAAGGTTTAGAGCTAAAGAAATAGATCCAATATGAAGTCAGATTTTTTCTTCTCTGTTAAATCATGTCACAAGGATATTAGCACCTGAGTCAGAACCTATATAAACATGTCCAACAACATCTAACACTAGAAGTGTGGAAATGGATGAAAAATTGGTCTAAAAATAAACATACTCAAAAGCTAGTCTGTAAAAATTTGACCTAGCTTTATAGCCTACAAAGGAAACAGGAATCCTAAAACTTTATGTGATAGCACTAGTGGTAAACAGTGAAACTGAAATAAATTTTTCTAAATTATTATTAATAATAAAACATTTCAGTCACCTAGCTAAAGTATTGAATTATCTTCATATTCTATTTTTTAAGTGCTATAATATTGCTTTATGTGAGGAGGCACTCAAAAACTATCATCCAAAAATGCATGAAAATGTATTTTAGAAGTAAGGGAATTATTAATAAAAGTACTACAATTGTGATTCTTTTCTTTCTAAATATTTCTCACTTTTGTATGCCTAATTTTATATATATATATTTTTAAATAAAGAGGGCTCAGATTATATAAACTCATAAAACTTGATTCTGTCCCTTAAGGAATTTACAAAGAATTCCAAAAGGAGAATCTTTAGGAAGGAAAAAGTAATCCAACAACCTCTTTGTCATGACTTTCTAACTTGAATCCTGATGCTGTCACCACAGTCAGCTTTCAGGGAGACAGATTAATTTCTCTTTATTTAAATCCCTTTAAATTTCCTTTCTTGAAGAAAGAAAGTTTGCATCAAAAATATTACAGTTAGACATTTTTTCACAGTAGTGTCAGTTCAGTTCAGTCGCTCAGTCATGTCCAACTCTTTGTGACCCCATAAACCGCAGCATGCCAGGCCTCCCTGTCCATCATCAACTCCCGGAGTTCACCCAAACTCATGTCCATTGAGTCGGTGATGCCATCCAACCATCTCATCCTCTGTCGTCCCCTTCTCCTCCCACCCTCAATCTTTCCCAGCATCAGGATCTTTTCAAATGAGTCAGCTCTTGACATCAGGTAGCCAAAGTGTTGGGAGTTTCAGCTTCAGCATCAGTCCATCCAATGAACACCCAGGACTGATCTCCTTTAGGATGGACTGGTTGGATCTCCTTGCAGTCCAAGGGACTCTCAAGAGTCTTTTCCAACACCACAGTTCAAAAGCATCAATGCTTCGGCACTCAGCTTTCTTTACAGTCCAACTCTCACATCCATACATGACTATTGGAAAAACCATAACCTTGACTAGATGGACCTTTGTTGACAAAGTAATGTCTCTGCCTTTTTTTTTTTTTAATTTGCCAGCACATCAAAAAGAACTTTTATTCTGATTTGAATAGCCTCTTATGCACTCATGCTTTCTTGCCAGATGCCTTTGGAGCAGGGGCTTTCTGGGATGGAGCTTTCTGACCCTTCTGAGTTTTAGGAGGAGGTGCTGATTTCTGGCCTACAGCTTTCTGGGCAGGAACCTTCTGGGCTGGAGCCTTCTTACCCTCAGTGGTGATCTTTTTTGCTGGAACCTTGGCAGGAGCAGCAGCTACTGCAGCTGCCCCTTAGCAGGAAGGGCTTTCTTGGGAGAAGCTTTCAGGAGAGCTGCCTTCTGAAGTTTCTTAACTTCAATCTTGATTAGTCTGTTCCTCATTTTCTTTGCCTTCATGACTTTGTAACGATCAAAATCTGTCATCTTCACTTTCTTTTCTCTGGCTTCAATCTTCTTGGCCCACCTTGTGGCTGCCCACTTTGCATTGATATCTGCCTTCTCCCAGGCTTCTCGGACATACTTCTGGCAGGCACTGTGTGGGAACTTAAGGATGAAGTCAGTGAACTGTATGCCTTTGAAAGGCATAGCTTGTCTCCTAACTTGAGTGCAAGGTCCATCCACCAAAGCCCTGTTCTGATCAATAACATCTACAATCACGACCAGCTTCCTGATATGAGGCCCAAAGAAGATGTAGGCCATTTGACCAACTTCTATGAAGTGTCTGAACACCACGTTGGAGGCATTCGGTGAGAGGATTGTCTGCTTTTTAATATGCTCTCTAGGTTGGTCATAACTTTTCTTCCAAGGAGTAAGTGTCTTTTAATTTCATTGCTGCAATCACCATCTGCAGTGATTTTGGAGCCCCTCACAATAAAGTCTGTCACTGTTTCCACTGTTTTCCCATCTATTTGCCATGAAGTGATGGGAAAGTGCTGTACTCACTATGCCAGCAAATTCAGAAAACTCAGCAGTGGCCACAGGACTGGAAAAGATCAGTTTTCATTCTGATCCCAAAGAAAGCCAATGCCAAGGAATGCTCAAATTACCGCACAATTGCACTCATCTCACACGCTAGTAAAGTAATGCTTAAAATTCTCCAAGCCAGGCTTCAGCAACACGTGAACTGTGAACTTCCAGATGTTCAAGCTGGCTTTAGAAAAGGCAGAGGAGCCAGAGATCAAATCGCCAACATCCAATGGATCATCAAAAAAGCAAGAGAGTTCCAGAAAAACATCTATTTCTGCTTTATTGACTATGCCAAAGCCTTTCACTGTGTGGCTCACAATAAACTGTGGAAAATTCTGAAAGAGATGGGAATACCAGACCACCTGACCTGCCTTTTGAGAAATCTGTATGTAGGTCAGGAAGCAATAGTTAGAACTGGACATGGAACAACAGACTGGTTCCAAATAGGAAAAGGAGTATGTCAAGGCTGTATATTGTGACCCTGCTTATTTAACTTATATGTAGAGTACATCATGAGAAATGCTGGGCTGGAAGAAGCACAGCTGGAATCAAGATTGCCGGGAGAAATATCAATAACCTCAGATATGCAGATGACACCATGCTTATGGCAGAAAGTGAAGAAGAACTAAAGAGCCTCTTGATGAAAGTGAAAGAGGAGTGTGAAAAAGTTGGCTTAAAGCTCAATATTCAGAATACTAAGATCATGGCATCTGGTCCCATCACTTCATGGCAAAAAGATGGGTAAAGAGTGGAAACAGTGGCTAACTTTATTTTTCTGGGATCCAAAATCACAGTAGATGGTGAGTGCAGCAATGAAATTAAAAGACATTTACTCCTTGGAAGAAAACTTATGACCAACCTAGACAGCATATTAAAAAGCAGAGACATTACTTTGCCCGCAAAGGTCCGTCTAGTCAAGGCTACGGCTTTTCCAGTGGTTGTGTATGGATGTGAGAGTCGGACTATGAAGAAAACTGAGTGCCAAAGAATTGATGCCTTTGAACTGTGGTGTTGGAGAAGACTGTTGAGAGTCCCATGGACTGCAAGGAAATCCAACTAGTCCATCCTAAAGGAGATCAGTCCTGGGTGTTCTTTGGAAGGACTGATGTTGATACTGAAACTCCAATACTTTGGCCACCTGAAGCGAAGAGCTGATTCATTTGAAAAGACCCTGATGCTCAGAAAGATTGAGGGTGGGAGGAGAAGGGGACAACAGAGGGTGAGATGGTTGGATGGCATTACCAACTCAATGGGCATGGGTTTGGATGAACTCTGGGTGTTGGTGATGGACAGGGAGGCCTGGCATGCTGTGGTTCATGGCGTCCCAAGGAGTCAGACATGACTGAGTGACTGAACTGAACTGAACTGATGGGACCAGATGCCATGATCTTTGTTTTCTGAATGTTGAGCTTTAAGCCAACTTTTTCACTCTCCTCTTTCACTTTCATCAAGAGGCTCTGTAGTTCTTCTTCACTTTCTGCCATAAGGGTGGTGTCATCTGCATATCTGAGGTTATTGATATTTCTCCCGGCAATCTTGATTCCAGCTTGTGTTTCTTCCAGTCCAGCGTTTCTCATGATGTACCCTGCATAGAAGTTAAATAAGCAGGGTGACAATATACAGCCTTGACGTCTTCCTTTTCCTATTTGGAACCAGTCTGCTGTTCCATGTCCAGTTTAAACTGTTGCTTCCTGACCTACATATAGGTTTCTCAAGAGGCAGGTCAGGTGGTCTGGTGTCTTTTTCAGAATTTTCCACAGTTTGTTGTGATCCACACAGTCAAAGGCTTTGGCATAGTCAATAAAGCAGAAATAGATGTTTTTGTGGAACTCTCTTGCTTTCTCGATGATCCCGAAAATGTTAGCAATTTGATCTCTGGTTCCTCTGTCTTTTCTAAAACCAGCTTGAACATCTGGATGTTCATGGTTGATGTACTGCTGAAGCCTGGGTCGGAGAATTTTGAGCATTACTTTACTAATGCTAGTAGTGTCAGGGGAGTGTGTAATTTCCTCATTCTGTCTCATCACAACAAAAATTTGTAGTAATGGATGTTAAGGCACTCAGCATGTCACAGCTCTTGGACAGTGTTATAGCTGCATGTTACAGCTCAGTTTTTCTTAGAAAATACACCCTCCAGGTGTGAGGGCATGCCCACCCAAAAGACACAAAGAGAGAGAGAGAGAAAGAGAGTGCGAGAGAGAAAGAGAGAGAGAGCGCATGTGGGAGAGAGACCCTGGCCCTTTGGCTCCTCTTTTTATGTGTTTTTCCTCCCCCTGGGCCTGCCCTATGTAAATCAGGCTAGCCAGGGGTGCTGTTTGTTCTACTGAGGTTCTCACTCCAGTACTCGTACCTTTCTTTGTGCTATTTAGGCGGGCTTTTCCCTTCCCTGTTTTTTCAGTTCAGTTCAGTCACTCAGTCCTGTCCGACTCTTTGCAACCCCATGAATTGAGCACGCCAGGCCTCCCTGTCCATCACCAACTCCCAGACTTCACTCAAACTCATGTCCATCGAGTTGGTGATGCCATCCAGCCAACTCATCCTCTGTCGTCCCCTTCTCCTCCTGCCCCCAATCCCTCCCAGCATCAGAGTCTTTACCAATGAGTCAACTTTTCACATGAGGTGGCCAAAATGCTGGAGTTTCAGCTTTATCATCATTCCTTCCAAAGAACACCCAGGACTGATCTCCTTTAGGATGGACTGTTTGGATCTCCTTGCAGTCCAAGGGACTTACAAGAGTCTTCTCCAATACCACAGTTCAAAAGCATCAATGCTTCGGCGCTCAGCTCTCTTCACAGTCCAACTCTCACATCCATACATGACTACTGGAAAAACCATAGCCTTGACTAGATGGACCTTTGTTGGCAAAGTAATGTCTCTGCTTTTGAATATGCTATCTAGGTTGATTATAACTTTCCTTCCAAGGAGTAAGCATCTTTTAATTTCATGGCGGCATTCACCATCTGCAGTGATTTTGGAGCCCCCCAAAATAAAGTCTAATACTGTTTCCACTGTTTCCCCATCTATTTGCCATGAAGTGATGGGACCAGATGCCATGATCTTTGTTTTCTGAATGTTGAGCTTTAAGCCAACTTTTTCACTCTCCTCTTTCACTTTCATCAAGAGGCTTTTTCGTTCCTCTTCACTTTCTGCCATAAGGGTGGTGTCATCTGCATACCTGAGGTTATTGATATTTCTCCCGGCAATCTTGATTCCAGCTTGTGTTTCTTCCAGTCCAGCATTTCTCATGATGTACTCTGCATATAAGTTAAATAAGCAGGGTCACAATATACAGCCTTGATGTACTTCTTTTCCTATTTGGAACCAGTCTGTTGTTCCATGTCCAGTTCTAACTATTGCTTCCTGACCTGCATATAGGTTTCTCAAGAGGTAGGTCAGGTGGTCTGGTATTCCCATCTCTTTCAGAATTTTCCACAGTTTATTGTGATCCACACAGTCAAAGGCTTTGGCACAGTCAGTAAAGCAGAAATAGATGTTTTTCTGGAACTCTCTTGCTTTTTCGATGATCCAGCGGATGTTGGCAATTTGATCTCTGGTTTCTCTGCTTTTTCTAAAACCAGCTTCTGGACTCCTTTTTCCTATTCTAACTACCTAACAGTAGGATTATGAGTGGTTTTTAAAATATATCTTCTTTTGACATTGTTTATATTGTCTACATTGAAAAGTACTTTTATTTTAGAAATTAAAACTTTTTTTAAAGAACTTGGCTCAAGCACAAAGTGAAAACTATTTTTGTTCTCATTAGCATGGTTCAATTGGTACTAAATTTACATGATTGAATATTTACTACAGGGCCTAGAATTAACTAATTTGTTACAATGTTAATTTTAAATGCATGAAAAAAAGAAACTGAAAAAATCATATGATATGTGCTAAATATTTAATCTTACAGAGCATTGTTGTTTGAGGGAAACAGTTTATACTTTGTATATTATCTTGCATGTCTTATCCTGTTTGAGCAATCTGTGCAGAGATTTGAGTCTTCCCTCCTCTCTTGCTTCTTAGGTCTGTTGTCTGCACAGACCTCCTGCGGAGAGAAGTGAGGGATAATTGGGGTTAAAGGCTAAGGTGTACTAAATCTTTGTGCCCCCATTTCTCACGTTGAAACTCTAACCCCTATTTTGATGGTTTAAGAGGTGGGTTCTTTGGGAAGTAACTGGGTCTAGATTAGGTCATGAAGGTGGGGCCCTCATGAGCCGATTAATGCCCTTAAAGGAAGAGACAGCAGAGTTTGACTTTGCCATGTTATGATACAGCAAGATGAAGGTCATCTGCAAACAAGGAAGAAGGTTTTCACCAGACACTGTATCTGCTGGTACCCTGATCGTGGGCTTCTCAGGCTCCAGAACTGTCAGAAATATGTTTGTTGTTTAAGCCACCGAGTCTGCGGTATTTTGTTAGGGCAGCTTGAGCAAACTGAGACAAGAGACTCATCTCTGGGGGGAGTGTTGCATGGCTGGTATTCCTCCAAGTTTCCAGAAAAGACAAACAACCTTCCACACACCATCTCCTTGCACCATCTCTCTCTCTTATTTTCTCTTTCTCTCTGAATAATGGTTATCTTCCCACAGGGAGATAATTCCCATTCACATGTAGGAAGTACTTCAACCTCTATTGGTGACAATATCCCTTGAAGAGAGAGCTTCTCTTTGTTCTTTATGAATGCTTGAGTTAGCAAAGCTATTTCAGGGTTCAAACCAAGCCTCTAGAAGCCTGTGCTGCCTAGCTTCAAGGTTTTAGGAAGAGGGATTTTGCTACAGAGAGAGGAACTTGCCTTCCAAAAGGGAACTGGAAGGCGGAAGAGTGTGCCAGGCAGTCTTTGATGAAAAACTGAAACGGCTGGAGGATACAAAAGGATGAATGAGAACTTCTGAGGTACTTATTGTGAAATGTGCAATATAGGCCCTCTCTTTTGAATCCTGGGTGACACTATTAAGAAATCTTTGATTTGATGTATAGGCTTGAAGCCTCTTCACTCTTTGGAAAAGGAGGCTTAAACAAGAGCTGAGACCTGGATTCCATGGGTAAAGATGCCAGAGGTCAGCAGGAGTGCTGACACCTAGGTCACTTACAATAAATTCTGGTGAATAAATGAATGATAAGAATCAAGACACACAAGAATTATTTCAATAAAACTGTAAGAAAGTACATAGAGATGTAGGTAAAATGTGAAGATGACTGATTTATTATAGAATGGATATAGGATTTATGGCCAAAGATCTATGGATTTGAGAGCTCTGTATGTTGTTTGCTTGTTGTGTATTCTTGAAAAGTAATTTCAATTTTCCAAGTTTCTGTTTTCTATCTGTAAAATATCTGTTGCCTCTATCTGTAAAATAGGGGCAACAATTTGTATAACTTCTCTGAATAGTTTTTGGTAAGAATTTTTAATAAATGGTGCGAAAGTGCATTATTAGAAACCTGAAACTCTTAGGTAGGAAGTTAGGCATGAGTAACAAGGGGTTGCCTAGAAAAGACTCAAGCTGAACTTTAAACTCCGCCTCAGACATACCCTAGTGTAGCCCAAGAGAGCTCACAGATGTGCTACACATTAATCACAGAAACTTCTTGAACTCTAGCACATGTGCCCTTAAAACACAGCTGTGTCCTCAAGTGACTTCAGGCAGTCGGGAGTTCCTTAATTGTCATAAATATTCTATATATACATATGATTATAATAGACTGAATTATGGGAAAGGCATGCATATCAGAGCCTGTTGTTATGTAACTTGCAATTGTCAATCAAAACTGTCAGTCCATACCCACCTAAATGAATATGTAAATGTCCTGTCTTGAAAACTCCCACAACTCATCATTCCTGGGCCAGTGCCTCTCTTGGCCTGGCCTACCTCTTCCTTGTGGTGTTATTTCTGCTCCTTACTTAATAAACTTGTTTTTGCCACAGGTAAGACCTCAGATTCTTCTTTGTGGCCTTACCAAGAACCTAGGCCCACAAGGGAGGGTCCTCTTTGATCCTCCTCCATGCTATAACAGAACCCTTATATAAATGGCCACTCTAGTCTATGAGTAGAAAACAAGGTCATATTTTTTCCCACTATATGGTAACACTAAATCCCCTAGTCCAACTAATAAAATTACCTCTAAGCTTCTTCCTAGTGTTTTAAGTTTTCCAGGCTATTGCCTCACGTGTATCCAGGACTCAGAGCTATCCTTCTGTGGGAAAACTGCTGATGCTTCCCCAAGCCTTGGTACAGGAAAGACACTGTGTGCTCCCACTTCCCACGGTACAACTGAGAGCAGGCTGTGACTTTTATCATCTAGAATTTGTTGAAGCGTCGCATTAAAATAGGAGCATTACTTCTAGGACAACTTCCAATTTGCATTAGAGTCTGTTAAACTAATTAAACAACATGAATCATTAGGCTGAGATGGCTCTAATGCCATGGCAGCGATGTAAGCAAACCAAAATCTAAGCCTGTAAATGCCTCAAGGTTAAGAAATCAAAACCCAAGGTCAACCAATCACAGTTTAGGCTTTAAGCAACCGCCAATCAATAATCTCTTTGTTTTGCTTCTCTCTTTTCTGTAGAAGCGTCTCTTCCAGAGCTCCTATCCATGGAGCATTCTTAACCACTTCCAGTTTGGCACTGTCTGATTCCAACCAACTTCTGCTCAAATAAACTCATGAAGTTTTTTTTAAACTTCATTTTATACTGGAGTATAATTGATTAACAATGTTGTGAGAGTTTCAGGGAAACCCCACTTTCATAGTTGATTAACAATATTGTGACAGTTTCAGGTGTACAGCAAAGTGATTCAATCATAAATATACATGTATCAATTCTTTTTCAAATTATTTTCCTAGTTAGATTATTACAGAGTTTTGTAAATTTGTAAAATTTTTAATATGCCTCAGTAAGTCTTTTAACAAGTCCCTCAGAGGCAAGCCATTCTCTACAAAGGAGAAGCCAGTTCATCTATCACTGAAGGCACCAGGCATTTTCTCACCTCACAGTCTGGGCCCAACTACCTATTCTCTAAGGAGAAAGCAGATTCTTACCTGCCAAGGCCAAGGCCTTTCTCATTTCCTTTCTCACACTTAAATCCTTACTGGGTTTCTTGACAGTGAAAACATATCCCTTCCCTTTAGCTTGGTACTTTTACCACAAGGAAGATCCAGTCCTGTGAACCACTGCAGACCGTCAAAGTATTTGATGATACATTTTTCTAAGTTTGATTTGTTGTGTGCACACATGCACACACACAGAGTTCAGTTCAGTCGCTCAGTTGTATCCGCCTCTTTGCAACTCCATGGACAGAGCACGCCAGGCCTCCCTGTCCATCACCAACTCCTGGAGCTTACTCAAACTCATGTCCATTGAGTCAGTGATGCCACCTAACCATCTCATTCTCTGTTATCCCCTTCTCCTCCTGACTTCAATCTTTCTCAGCATCAGGGTCTTTTCCAAGTAGTCAGTTCTTCACAGCAGATGGCCAAAGTATTGGAGTTTCAACTTCAGCGTCAGTCCTTCCAATGAAGATTCGGGACTGATTTCCTTTAGGATTGACTGGTTTGATCTCCTTGCAGTCCAAGAGACTCTCTCTCTCTCTCTCTCTCTCACACACACACACACACACACACACACAGACAACTAATGCAGTACAAATAGTCCATTCCACCCTATATGCTGTGCCATCAAAATTCCATCTTTCTAGCTTACAATCTTTGGTCCAGTTAGCTGGGTTGGAGGGAAAATGATCCTGATAGTCTGTAAGCAAAATACATGGCTAAGATTATCTCCCAGGGAGAAAATGATTGTTTTCAGCATATGGCCTCTCCTTGCACTGATTTAACACATGTTTCCTAGTCTGAAACATCTGCTTTAGGCTATTTCATTGTACTATGATTCCTCAGGAACTATGAGGCAGCAATAACTTCCAATAAAAAGCCTTACCAAAGGAATCCTCCCCAGAAAAAAGGAACCTTTGCCTGAAAGACAAAGCACTGTCTCTATCCAAGGAGGCAGGATCTATCTGTAATTTTCCCCAAAGGCAGTTTTTCCAGCTACAGAAAAGTATTTAGGTGTCATGCTCTGCTCAATGTCTTATATATTATATAACCATTGCTTACTATAATTTAAAAAGATTAAAATGACAGAAAATGCTCTTAATATATAATACAAATATATAATTAAATGTAAAGTATATCTTAGAATTTGAATACTTATGCTTTTTTAGAACTTCTAGAATAAACAATAGAATAAGTTGTTACATTATCAACAAACATTAAAAAGTCAAACATGTCGGCATTTTGTGTGTATATTTAGTAAACAATGTATAATAAAATTTTTCTTTTATTATGAAATTAATTAATGTGCATTATTGTTCAACATGTCTAGATTAAGATATTAGTAAAAAAATTTAGCCCAAAATAATTTTAATGCTTAATGTCCTTATTTACAAATAGTTAGAAATTTCATTTCCAAATATACTGGCCAATGACTTAGTAGGGTTTTGTACTTGTAATAATCTGTTATGTCATTTCAAATACAGTACCATCATTATAAATTTCTTCATGCCAAAGACTAAAGCACAACCATTCACTTCATACAATGATACAGGTGTATGTAACAATTAAAGTGATGACATACAGCTTTATCTATTATAAACAAAAATAATAATATATCATAAAATAAAAAATTATTACAAAACAATAATTAAATGTAAGTAATTAGTCACACAGAAAAAATCTGGAATGATGTAAATTTTTTCTTCATACATTCAATTTTCTAGTTTAAACATGTATTACTTCAACCTTAAAATATAGCTTTCTTGAGTTGATATTAATAGCAAAAATGGCTAAAATGTAAAATCAAATTGGAGAATCAGAAAGACTTTTTTAAGTGTTCATTATGAAAATGTAAATCTAATGAACATAGTTTAAATTACAGATTGGTTAATTATTAATTGAGCCTTTAATTCTCAGAAATAGTGTTAGCTTGTTTAATTGATATTGAGGCCACATTATCTTACTCTGATTTTATATTTTATTCTTGGATCCTTCTGACACCTCTGTCTAAAACTAGCACCAGTTTTACTTCCTTTATAGTTGAATAGAAGAAAATTATTGATTTTACTTGTTAATTATGTTTCCTCTAATAGAATATAAGTTTCACGAGGTCTAGACCTGGCTTTGTTCATTCTAGTACTTCAGTTTCATGCACTGTTTACAGTAGGTATCCAATGAGAAAACTGATAAACTCTGACTCAAAAACGTTTTAATTCAGATTATCTGTCTTTGGTCCATCAAATAGTTCCTGTTGGTGTGTTGCAATAAGCTAGTGATATGTTTTCATCACATTGTTATTATAAATCCTGTTGTTGGTTTTAAACCTAAATGCATGTTCCTATCTTGGATACAGGAAACCTTATCTTATTCACTGTGTGTGCTGACATTATTCTTTGCTTTATTTTCTCTATTTATGGCCTTTGAATTCAATATATTTATTTTTTCATGTTCTCTTATCATGTTTATTTATAAGGATGCTTTAAATTATCTTGAAAATGAGAAAGGGGGATAAGGAAGGACATAAAGAAGAGCATACATTTGATGCGCACTGGTTATAATTAGAATGACTATAATTTATCACTCAAACCATGGCATTTTGAGAGTGAACTAGAAAGTCTATAATAATTACATCAACAAAACAGCTATTTCCAGAAAAATAAGATGTTGCTCTAATTGTAATAACTTTGTGTTTGGCAAGATATAGAAAATTGTAAATACAAAAATAATGAGCCAGGAAATGTGCTCTAGCTTGGTCTAGCCAGGTCTTTGGGACAATGACACAGAGCATGGTTCTCTACTCTCCAATTGGTGTTCTCTATGCACATAGCTTCACTCTCCTTTTTCTGTTCCATCCTTATCTGGAATATTTTTTTACAGAGTACAGAAGTTCAACGGTATCACTCTATTCTCAAGGTACAGATTATTCTTTCTGTATTGTAATCCACTAAATTATCCTATGAACTCATGCAATTCAAGCAAAAGCTGAAAGTTTCTCAGTACTATATTCTCAATTTCTGTCTTAGAACTCTCCTTGAGGCAAGGAACACAGAGAAGACTATACTAAATACCTAAGCAGAAGAAAGATGAAATATTGGCAGGAAGAGAAAGAAGATGGACTAATATTTCAAAACATTATTCACCAAACCTCTCACAGCTGGGTCCAGTTCAGTTACTCAGTTGTGTCCAACTCTTTGTGACCCCAAGAACTGCAGCAAGCCAGGCCTCCCTGTCCATCACTAACTCCTGGAGCTTACTCAAACTCATGTCCATCGCGTCAGTGATGCCATCCAACCATCTCATCCTCTGTTGTCACCTTCTCCTGCCTTCAGTATTTCTCAGGATCAGGGTCTTTTCCAAGGAATCAGTTCTTCACATCAGATGGCCAAAGTATTGGAGTTTCAGCTTCAGCATCAGCCCTTCCAATGAAGATTCAGGACTGATTTCCTTTAGGATGGACTGGTTGGATCTCCTTGCAGTCCAAGGGACTCTCAAGAGTCTTCTCCAACACCACAATTCAAAAGAATCAATTCTTCGGCACTCAGCTTTCTTTATAGTCCAACTCTCACATTCATATATGACTACTGGAAAAACCATAGCTTTGACTAGACGGACCTTTGTGGACAAAGTAATGTCTCTCCTTTTTAATATGCTGTGTAGGTTGGTCATAGCTTTTCTTCCAAGGAGCAAGTGTCTTTTTATTTCATGGCTGCAGTCACCATCTGCAGTGATTTTGTAACACAAAAAATAAAGTCTCTCACTGTTTCCACTTCCCCATCTATTTGCCCTGAAGTGATGGGACCAGATGCCACGATCTTAGTTTTCTGAATGTTGAGCTTTAAGCCAACTTTTTCACTCTCCTTCACAACTGGGTCCATTCTGGCCTATTTTTCTCCTTAACGTCTTTGCATAAGTAGTGTAAACTAAGACCCAGTGCAGTCAAAAAAAAAAGAAAAAAGAAAAGAATGCTTCTAACTCTTGTCCATGGCTATATAGACAGAAGATAGAAATAATATTTTATTAAAAATTGATTTGTGGATATTTCAGGAAGGCTGATACGCAGTATGTGATAAATGCTTCTGGTCAACAAAAAAAGATGTCACTAAAAGTGAATAGAAAAAACTTCACAGTTTTGCTCAGCAACCAGCAAACAAAAATGTAGAGGCCAGCATGACAGCCTCTATATAGAATAAACTGGAAGGAGTTATACAAAGGCTTTGTAGCTGACTGAGGAGATACTGAATAATTAAGACAGAAAAGATACTTCAAAGAGTTTCTAGTTCAAGGTGTATTCTCTTCACCTTAGTATTTCTGGAAAATGAGAACTTACATAGTTTTTATTCATATGAAGGCCAAAATATACATTAGAATATGTGGTTTTAACTTCTATGATCAATCATTAATTGTGCACAGACAATTTTCTTTATTTTAGGAGCTTGCTGCCACCTATGGATAAGAATAGAGTTTTACAGTTTGCATCAAGACTGTCCAACATCAGTCCATTGGTGAGGAATAACATAGCAGTGAATTGTAGATATAGCTTGAGTTTCATACATTTCAATTCAGTCAATTCAGTTCAAACAATGTTATCATCAGTATGTAACACTTGATTAGGTACTGGACAATCAGAGATATATAAACAAGGCTTTGATCCTCAAATAGCTTAGAGTTTAGTAGGTGAGATAAACCTAGAAACAGATCAAATTTCAACACCATGTGATAAAAGAAAATGTTCTGCAGGGAAAGAGCAGAGTTCAGCTCTAATAATGTAAAGATATAAAGCAGGAAGTGTGAGAGTAAAGGCTGAGAAATTAGACACAGTCCAGATACGGAAAACAGTGTGCTTAAAAGTAGAAAATTATTCAAGTAAATTTATACAACATGTATATTTGTGTGTTGATGATAATATACAATAAGTTAGGTCCTATATGTGTTGAATGAAGATGTTAATTATATATATCTCAAGCTCTGACAACAGTTCAGGACTGGAGATTGACGTTGATGGGTTGGTGGATATGAATAACAGATAAGGTATGAGGGACTACTATACAGGCAAAGTGAGAACAAGGGGCCAAATAAGGGAGTTTAAGAACATATTTATTGAGAATCAGAAGAGAAAGAAATCTACCAGGAGTTCATAGAGGTAAAACCAGGAGATCCCTAGAGCACTAAAAAGAGATTTAAAACTTTTTTACCAAGTCACAGGATTCTTGTATAATATCTGATTAAAAAAATGTGTGCACTTGTCCAGTAAAATCAATATGAAATAATGTTTAATAGAATATGCAGTCTTAACTAATAACAGCCAGTATAACCAATATAGTTAGTATTCACTTGTAGAAGTTAATGTCCTTAATATAGTCAGTATTAACTAATATTTACACCCTTGTACCTCTAGTTTTATATTTTCAAATATAGAAATGAAAACTGAAAGTAAGAAAAAAGCATAGTTTATTAGAAAAGATGTCATTATTTGATTCTTAATTTTCAGAACAGACTTTTATGTGTGAAATAATGATTATATATTATACTAAATTAATTTAATCTTGTGCTAAAAAAACTTTGACTCATAAAATGACATAGCCATGTACAGGATATACACTACAAAGCCCGTGCTGCAAAAAAGTGTGAGCAGTGTATCGTAACATCAGAATTTTCCAAGACTCTATGCTGATCCTTTTACGTCTTTGCCTTTGTCTTCAGATTGATGGCAAAGATCAATCTCTTTGGCAAAGTTTGCCCTACTAATGATGTGTGACTGCAGGTTGGCAGCTGTCCTGTTATTCAAGAGAAGGACTCCATGATTCCCATTCTATCATCAGTGAAAGCTCTAGACACATTAAAATTTCCTTCGAATTTTTTTTTATCTTCACAAAGCTTAAAAACTATCAATCTGGATGAGATCATCAGTTCTAAAAAAGTTATTTTTTATCCAGATATTATATTTTTAGTTTTTTATCATTGTGCAAATTAGAATGTACAGAAGCTCCAAAATAGGCAGATATTTTTAAAGAAAAAAAATACAGTCTGTGGGAGACATGTTGATAATTATTAATTTGCAAGCAATCCGTCCACAAGCTATGGCTGGCATACCAAATAAAGCTGGGTTCTGTTATTGTAAATAAGGTTTCAATAGAACACAGCTATACCCATTTCTTTATAGATTGTTTATATCTGCTTTTGCTTCACCATAGCAGAGATAAATAGTTTCTACAAAAGATTAGCCAGTAAAATTAAAAATGCTTACTATCTAACCCTGCCAAACCTAGAACAAAAGCTGGACAGCATGCATAGAGCAGAATGATTCTAGTTCAGCTGGGGACTAAACAGTATTTAGAGATCTCTGGCTAAGTGTTGGTTAAGGCAGCCTTTTGTTCTCTTAGCGCTTATACTCTGATTAGCATATTTACTCTGTTACCAACAACAGAAGAGGATATTTCAATCACTGTGCTTGTAATAATGACTCAGCAAAGATAGTGCAGTAAGAATTGCTGATTATTGAGCACTTGCTCAGCATTAGGCTCAACATTTTATATGCATCACTTTATTTATACAAACTATACCACTCAGTTGCAAATGATTCTATATTATTCCCATTTTCAAGAGGATAAAATGAGGCTTGGTTACTTTGTGTAGCATTGTCAGGTCACATTTAAACCAACACCATCAATGTCAAGAGCTTCAATACTTAATATGAAATTAAAGGGCCAAGGGAATAAATAGTAGAGGATTGTTCATATCCAGCCTTTGCAGGTAAATTTGTTAGAGGTATCATATTAGCTAACTTATAAGGAAAGAGGAAGAGTTAACCAGAAAAACAGGAGAGGATGGGTATATGAAGGCCACAGACAATCTCTGAACTCCCTAACAATTTTGCAGGGTAATATGTAATTTAGTTTGTTTTGGGGTGTGCTGAGTAGCAAGATTTCATTCATAGGTCATATGAGAAATAATAATACTAAAAATAACAACAGTTTCCCCACTTATTGAGCACATCCTATACCAGGAATGTCAAAGCTTCACATGTACCATTTGTTTCATCCACACAGTAACTCTATGAGGACTTCCCTGGTGGCCCAGTGGTTAAGAATCCACCTGCCAATGCAGGAAACATGGGCTCTGTCCCTGGTCTGGGATAATCCTGCATGTCATGAGGCAGCTGAGCCCATGTCCCACAGCTCCTGAGCCCACGTGCCTAGAACTCATGCTCCAAACAAAGGGAAGCCATCACAATAAGAAGCCGTGGAATGGGCTTCAATGAAGCCCCTCAATGAAGAATAGCCCCTACGGGCTGCAAATAGAGAAAGCCCTCCCATGGCAATGAAGACCCAGCACAGCCAAAAATAAATCAATAAACAAATAAAGTAAAACTTTTCTAAAAACATAAAGTCTGTTGCTTATTTAAATTATATGCAGAGTACATCATGTGAAATGCTGGGCTAGATGAATCACAAGCTGGAATGAAGATTGTCGGAAGAAATATCAACAATCTCAGATACGCAGATGATACCACTGTAATGGCAAAAAGTGAAGAGGAACTAAAGAGCCTCTTGATGAATGTGAAAGAGGGGAGTGAAAACTGGCTTGAAACTCAGGATTCAAAAAACTAAGATCAGCATCTGGTCCTATCGCTTCATGGCAAACAGATGGGGGAAATGTGGAAACAGTGTCAAATTTCATTTTCTTGGGCTCCAAAATCAATGTGAATGGTGACTGCAGCCATAAAACTAAAAGAAGCTTGCTCCTTGTGAGAATATCTATGTCAAACTTAAACAGTGTTTTAAAAAGCAGAGACATCACTTTGTTGACAAAGGTCCATCTAGTCAAAGCTATGGTTTTCCCAGTAGTCATGTATAGATGTGAGAGTTGGGCCATAAAGAAGGCTGAGCACTAAAGAATTGATACTTTCCAACTGTGGTATTGGAGAAGACTCTTGAAAGTCCCTTGGGCAACAAGGTGACAAAACCAGTCAATACTAAAGGAAATCAACCCTGAATATTCATGGATTCTGAAGCTGAAGCACCAATACTTTGGCCGCCTGATGCAAAGAGCTGACTCATTGGAAAAGACCCTAATGTTGGGAAAAATTAAGGGCAAGAGAAGAAGGGGGTAACAGAGGATGAGATGTTTGGATGGCACCACTGACTCAATGGACGTGAGTTTGAGGAAACTCGGGGAGATAGTGATGGACAAAGAAGCCTGGCATGCTTCAAGGGGTCACAAAGAGTCTGATATGAATTAGCAACTGGACAACAATAATCAAAAAAATAACTTTATGAGGCAAATATTATTACTATCCCCATTTTACAGATGTCAAAACAGGTAAAAATAAGTTAAATATATTGCCAGAGTTACCTGGTTAGTATCCCTGGTGTTCAGATGGTAAAGAATCTGCCTGCAATTCGGGAGACCTAGGTTCGATTCTTGGGTTGGGAAGTTCCCATGGAGAAAGGAATGGCAACCTACTTCAGTTATCCTTACCTGGAGAATCCCTGGGACAGAGAAGCCTGGTGGGCTACAATCCATGGGATCACAAAGAGTCAACTATGACTGAGTGACTAACACTTTCAATTTTCACCTGGTTGGTAAGTGGCAGAACTAGTTTTCAAAACTTGCCATTCTGAATATAGGTCTCTTAACCACTGCACTGCAGTGCCTTACACTGGGAAACTCCTTGAGTAGGATGTGGTAGCTCTCCGAGGAATGGCAACCTGACAGCAACCCACCCTTACCCAGCTGACTTCAAGTACTGGATTCAATTTTCCAAAGGTAATGGCAACCCACTCCAGTGTTCTTGCCTGGAGAATCCCAGGGACGGGGGAGCCTGGTGGGCTGCTGTGTATGGGGTCACACAGAGTCAGACACGACTGAAGTGACTTAGTAGTAGTAGTAGTAAGGACACAATGAGTCTAGAGAATGGGTTTAAAGAATCAGCTCTATCTTGGAGTGAACTGCTATTGATTGGTTTGAGTGCCTACCTCTCTGGCCTCTATCCGCAATTCATATGTTGAAGCCCTAAGCCCCAGTGTGACTATACCTCGAGACAGAGTCTTTAGGAAGTAATAAAGGTTAAATGAGGTCAGAAGGAGACTTGTAGATGACCAACATCCTCCCATGGTGGAGAAAGAAATGTCTCTTCCTCTTCCTATAAGACCATAATCCAGTCAGACTAGGGCCCACCCTTATGACCTGCAAGACAGACGCAGTACTGGAAAACAGTTAGAGAGCACTAATTTATAAAATCTGCCCAGCCCCACCCCTTCCCCACACCAGCCCCATGAATGGTCTGTACTGGCTGCCAGGTACTTGTTTGAGTTGGAGTTAAACATATGCAGGGGTCAAGGCAAGCACTGTAACCCACAGGCTACTAACTTCCACAGTAGAGCTGTAGTGCTCTTTGGAACCAGAGAGGGCCTCCTGGCAGCCAGATACTTGAACTTCTAATGAACCCAATGAATGCACTCTGATGGTGTTGTCTGTGTCATGAACAGAAGGCTCTAATCTTTAGATCTCCCCATGAAATTCTTGTGCAAACTGCTTTGATTTGGTTTCATATAAAAAGCCAATTTACTTTAAAAAGGGGAAAAGAAAGAGCAATGCAAAGATATTCTGTTTGAGTTGAAGAATATCAAGAGATCAGTGAGAACAGCCTGATTACAAACGACTTTAAAATCCTCAAATCACACACAGTGTGGACTTGAGGGACTCCACACACAGTGGAGACCAGTTCTCTGAAGTTACAAACTATGTTTGGCAGCATTTAGTAGAGATGCAAATAGGTCCCTGAGGTATACAAAAAACTCTGGCAGAGAACAGCAAAGAGAGTTACAAAAAGTTTCATTTAATGGAAAGAGGATAGCTTATCTCTAAAAGGCTCCTCTGGATGGAATTCTCCAGGTAAGAATATTGGAAGGGGTCACTGTTTTCCAGGGCACCTTCCTGACCCAGAAATCGAACCAGTGTCTCCTACATTGCGGGCAGGTTCTTTACCAGCTGAACTACCAGGGAAGCTTATCTCTAGAGGCAGTCACAATCACTTCAGTTCAGCTCAGTTCAGTCGCTCAGTTGTGTCCGACTCTTTGCGACCCTATGAATTGCAGCACGCCAGGCCTCCCTGTTCATCACCATCTCCTGGAGTTCACTCAGACTCAGGTCCATCAAGTCCGTGATGCCATCCAGCCATCTCATCCTCGGTCGTCCCCTTCTCCTCCTGCCCCCAATCCCTCCCAGCATCAGAGTCTTTTCCAGTGAGTCAACTCTTCGCATGAGGTGGCCAAAGTACTGGAGTTTCAGCTTTAGCATCATTCCAAAGAAATTTCCAAAGAAATCCCAGGGCTGATCTCCTTCAGAATGGACTGGTTGGATCTCCTTGCACTCCAAGGGACTCTCAAGAGTCTTCTCCAACACCACACTTCAAAAGCATCAATTATTCGGCACTCAGCCTTCTTCACTGTCCAACTCTAACATCCATACATGACCACTGGAAAAACCATAGCCTTGACTAGATGGACCTTAGTCGGCAAAGTAATGTCTCTGCTTTTGAATATGCTATCTAGGTTGCTCATAACTTTTCTTCCAAGGGGTAAGCGTCTTTTAATTTCATGGCTGCAATCACCATCTGCAGTGATTTTGGAGACCAAGAAAATAAACTCTGATGCTGTTTCCATGGTTTCCCCATCTATTTCCCATGAAGTGATGGGACCAGATGCCATGATCTTAGTTTTCTGAATGTTGAACTTTAGGCCAACTTTTTTGCTCTCCTCTTTCACTTTCATCAAGAGGCTTTTTAGCTCCTCTTCACTTTCTGCCATAAGGGTGGTGTCATCTGCATATCTGAGGTTATTGATATTTCTCCCCCAATCTTGATTCCAGCTTGTGTTTCTTCCAGTCCAGCGTTTCTCATGATGTACTCTGCATATAAGTTAAATAAGCAGGGTGACAATATACAGCCTTGACATACTCCTTTTCCTATTTGGAACCAGTCTGTTGTTCCATGTCCAGTTCCAACTGTTGCTTCCTGACCTGTATACAGATTTCTCAAGAAGCAGGTCAGGTGGTCTGGTATTCCCATCTCTCTCAGAATTTTCCGCAGTTTATTGTGATCCACACAGTCAAAGGCTTTGGCATAGTCAATAAAGCAGAAATAGATGTTTTTCTGGAACTCTCTTGCTTTTTCCATGATCCAGCAGATGTTGGCAATTTGATCTCTGGTTCCTCTGCCTTTTCTAAAACCAGCTTGAACATCAGGAAGTTCACGGTTCACATACTGCTGAAGCCTGGCTTGGAGAATTTTGAGCATTCCTTTACTAGCATGTGAGATGAGTGCAACTGTGCAGTAGTTTGAACATTCTTTGGCATTGCCTTTCTTTGGAATTGGAATGAAAACTGACCTTTTCCAATCCTGTGGCCACTGTTGAGTTTTCCAAATTTGCTGGCATATTGAGTACAGCACTTTCACAGCATCATCTTTCAGAATCTGAAATAGCTCAACTGGAATTCTATCACCTCCACTAGCTCTGTTCGTAGTGATGCTTTCTAAGGCCCACTTGACTTCACATTCCAAGATGTCTGGTTCTAGATTAGCGATCACATCATCAGGACTATCTGTGTTGTGAGGATCTTTTTTGTACAGTTCTTCCATTTATTCTTGCCACCTCTTCTTAATATCTTCTGCTTCTGTTAGGTCCATACCATTTCTGTCCTTTATTGAGCCCATCTTTGCATGAAATGTTCCCTTGGTATCTCTGATTTTCTTGAAGAGATCTCTAGTCTTTCCCAATCTGTTGTTTTCCTCTATTTCTTTGCATTGATCGCTGAGGAAGGCGTTATCTCTTCTTGCTATTCTTTGGAACTCTGCATTCAGATGCCTACATCTTTCCTTTTCTCCTTTGCTTTTCGCCTCTCTTCTCTTCACAGCTATTTGTAAGGCCTCCCCAGACAGCCATTTTGCTTTTTTGCATTTCTTTTCCATGGGGATGGTTTTGATCCCTGTCTCCTGAGCACCCAAATCCCTACAACTCAGAGTGACTGAGTCCAAAAAGAACTTCAAGTCATCTCAGAAGCTTAAAGAACTATGTCACATGGGAATAATAGTTTTGATGCAAATGCTCAACTTCAGAAAGCTGAAAGCTTCTGAATGGTAGGAAAGAATGGGAAGCTAAAAGAACAACAAAATGCTTGAAAACTTCAATACACAATGGGAACTCTTGTAAGTGATAAAGAGAGACAGTTAAAATCTCTGAAACTTCCCGAGGATGAGTGTGCCTCGTCTCATTAGAGAAGACTTACACTGATGATGGCAACTCTAAATCAGAGGGGAAAAGGTTGTTCAGAAAAATGAGACAAGATCATCAGTCAGAAGCGGATTTTAATTTCTTTAAACAGACTTAAAAGAGAAAACAAGTGATAATTTAAAAGTTATTTGAAGACAATTGAATGAAATAAAAGTCTCAAACTGAGAGAGCATCTTTAGAGTGTGAAAACGCATATTTTGAACATGAGATTCAAAAGCCTCGACTGAGACTTTAAAAACTGTCTAAACTACATCACGAATATGAAACGCAGCGTCAATTGAGGGAATTTATAACTTACAATGGAGTGGCACACCCAGAGAGGAAGGCAGTGTAGAAGATGAAGGCAGATATAGGAATGTTGCAGACTCCAGGAGCTAGAAAACACAGGAAAAGAACGCTTCCCTAGAGCATCCAGAGTGTGAGTCCCTGCCAGTTGATTACTGACTTCTGGCTTCCAGAACTGTGGCAAAATACATTTGTTGGTTAAAAAAAAAGAGAGAAGAGAGCACAAACTTTCCAAAGTTTATGAAAACATTACCTTTACATACTGAGAACTTGATACCTACAGTAACATGGCCGAATGTGGGGAAAGAATCAGAATGCACCACTTCTTTCTAGATACAGGATTTTCTCCTATGACAAAAAAATTTGAAGTCGCTTGGCAGCTCTGTTGACTGAAAGCTCAAAGAGCTAAGAAAATGATCAAAACAGACAAAAATGAGCAGAATCAGAGTTTAGAATCCAGTCTTTCCTGCACCTGGTATTCTACTTGCAGCCCAGGGCAGCTGCCAGAGAGGGTCAGGGAATTTCCTGCATCCTCAAGTTGCCAGTGGAGGAGAGGGGGATGTGAGGGCACCGGGTCCAGGGTGACATGCAGGTTTGATTCAGTTGCTGAGAACATCCATATGTACAGCCAAAGATCTGTGTGATTTCCTCTCTTTAAAGAAATTTTGACTGACCTTTTTCTAGTGTAGCTGCTGCCCTTTAAATGATGACGCATTTTCTCTTATTAAAGTTTTATATATTATAACTCCTAAAAGAGTAGTTTCAGAATATAGATAGCTGAAACTATAATTCTTATTATTTTTTTTTACTTTTTAGTTTTTTATTTTTTAAATTTTAAAATCTTTAATTCTTACATGCGTTCCCAAACATGAACCCCCCTCCCACCTCCCTCCCTATAACATCTCTCTGGGTCATCCCCATGCACCAGCCCCAAGCATGCTGTATCCTGCGTCAGACATAGACTGGCGATTCGATTCTTACATGATAGTATACATGTTAGAATGCCATTCTCCCAAATCATCCCACCCTCTCCCTCTCCCTCTGAGTCCAAAAGTCCGTTATACACATCTGTGTCTTTTTTCCTGTCTTGCATACAGGGTCGTCATTGCCATCTTCCTAAATTCCATATATATGTGTTAGTATACTGTATTGGTGTTTTTCTTTCTGGCTTACTTCACTCTGTATAATCGGCTCCAGTTTCATCCATCTCATCAGAACTGATTCAAATGAATTCTTTTTAACGGCTGAGTAATACTCCATTGTGTATATGTACCACAGCTTGCTTATCCATTCATCTGCTGATGGACATCTAGGTTGTTTCCATGTCCTGGCTATTATAAACAGTGCTGCGATGAACACTGGGGTACACGTGTCTCTTTCAATTCTGGTTTCCTTGGTGTGTATGCCCAGAAGTGGGATTGCTGGGTCATAAGGTAGTTCTATTTGCAATTTTTTGAGGAATCTCCACACTGTTCTCCATAGTGGCTGTACTAGTTTGCATTCCCACCAACAGTGTAGGAGGGTTCCCTTTTCTCCACACCCTCTCCAGCATTTATTGCTTGCAGATTTTTGGATCGCAGACATTCTGACTGGTGTGAAGTGGTACCTCATTGTGGTTTTGATTTGCATTTCTCTAATAATGAGTGATGTTGAGCATCTTTTCATGTGTTTGTTAGCCATCCGTATGTCTTCTTTGGAGAAATGTCTATTTAGTTCTTTGGCCCATTTTTTGATTGGGTCATTTATTTTTCTGGAGTTGAGCTGCATAAGTTGCTTGTATATTTTTGAGATTAGTTGTTTGTCAGTTGCTTCATTTGCTATTATTTTCTCCCATTCAGAAGGCTGTCTTTTCACCTTGCTTATATTTTCCTTTGTTGTGCAGAAGCTTTTAATTTTAATTAGATCCCATTTGTTTATTTTTGCTTTTATTTCCAGAATTCTGGGAGGTGGATCATAGAGGATCCTGCTGTGATTTATGTCTGAGAGTGTTTTGCCTATGTTCTCCTCTAGGAGTTTTATAGTTTCTGATCTTACATTTAGATCTTTAATCCATTTTGAGTTTATTTTTGTGTGCGGTGTTAGAAAGTGATCTAGTTTCATTCTTTTACAAGTGGTTGACCAGTTTTCCCAGCACCACTTGTTAAAGAGATTGTCTTTACTCCATTGTATATTCTTGCCTCCTTTGTCAAAGATAAGGTGTCCATATGTGTGTGGATTTATCTCTGGGCTTTCTGTTTTGTTCCATTGATCTATATGTCTGTCTTTGTGCCAGTACCATACTGTCTTGATGAACATTATTTTCATTTTAGTTGGACCTCCCAGAATTCAATTGTATAAGTATTGTACTTTAAATGAATCGTGATCGTGAAGTCGCTCAGTCGTGTCGGACTCTGCGACCCGTGGACTGTAGCCCACCAAGCTCCTCTGTCCATGGGATTCTCCAGGCAAGAATACTGGAGTGGGTTGCCATTTCCTTCTCCAGGGGATCTTCCCGACCCAGGGATCGAACCCAGGTCTCCCACATTGCAGGCAGACGCTCTAACCTCTGCACCACCAGGGAAGCACTTGTCCATGACAACTGCAGCCATAATTGAAGTGTGACATGACCAGTCAGAGATATTTGAAATATAAAAGTCTATTTCTATATGCTGCCAGTTATATGAAGAAATCAGTGCATTTACTTTAATAATCAATGACTGGCTTTGAAAATAACGCTGTAGCCACAACGTTCTGGGAAACAAACTCACTCAGAAGGACAATGCAGATAGTGGAGAGCAGTTTATTACACCGGCGGGCCCAAGGCAGAGTCTCCTCTTAGCCAAGGACCCCGACCAGTTTTTGTGAAAACCTTATATACCCTAAGTGTACATGCCCAAACCCACCTCCACAAATTCCCTGAAACTAGTCTGAACAAACAAAAAGAAAGATACAATCAAAGTTAACCCATGATTCATATGCCTTAAGCCTAGGTAGTTAACAATGGACAATTATCAATAGGCCTGTGGTCATATCCCAAAAAGCATAATAACATTTATAATTCTATTTGATTACACAGATAATTAGGGTGTTCTTTTAGGCGATGGAGAGTCTAGGTACAAGCCCTGGGACTCTTCCATCTATGGGGTCTGGTTTTCCAGTTGATATGTTGTTTCCATAGATACTGGGCCTATAGCTAAACGTCCACAGGTCAGCCCAAGATGGAGTCCTACTTTAAAGATGCTGTCTGTTCTGTTTCCTCCTTCAATAACAGAAAAAAACACATGAAAATACCGGAACAACAACAGTCCCTTGGCAAATTTATTCTTCATTCTCTTTAGGAATTTTTCTCATGTTTGGTGTTCTTAATCTTTTGTCCTGATGCTGGGACAGATTGAAGGCAAAAGAAGGAAACAGCAGAGGATGAGATGCTAGATAGCATCACCAACTTAATAGATACGGATTTGAGCAAACTCCAGAAGACAGTGGAGGACAGAGGAGCCTGGCATACTACAGTTCATGGGGTCATAAAAAGAGTTGGACACAATTGAGCGACAAAACAACAACAATATTTTGAAGATGAGTTCAATATAATTCAGTTGAGTTTCTTCAATAGCCCCAATTAAATCTACTATTAACATTTTTATTGGTTTAATAATAATTTTATAGATTATTTTAGGGTGAGTTGACATTTTTAATGATGTCTCACATCCACAGAAAATCATACACGAGCATTTAATAAACTGTTTTTCATATATTCAGCAGAATTTTCTTCATTCACATGCTACACATTTAAGACTTGTTTTTCAGCATGTTAACCTGCCAATAATTATGCAAATACAACATTTTAAGGTGTTAAGCTTTTTTTCCTTCATTTTTTCCCCCTTTCTTTCCTTCAGTTAGCTTCTTTGCATAACCTCTGAGAGAATGGATAAAACAGGAAGATAACAGAAACTTGTTCCATGTGGTTCCATTTTTATTTTGAAAAGCTTAAACCTTGGAGGAGAGAGAGAGAATTTGGAGAGGGAATAAAATACCTCTGGGAGAAAGATGGCAGGAACCGTCCGTACCCTTTCACCTGTCACCACCTGAAATACAAAGACACATGGGCATGCCCTAGACAGACTACCCTAGATTCGGAAAAGGGAGAAGAGAGAGGCAGGGGCAGAATCTTTAAAGGAGTGGCTACAGGGCAGATCTAGGCAGAAAGATCAGGATCAGCCTTGAAGAAAGTGTCCAGTGCCCTGAAGATGGCTATGAAGCAGCAGCAACCTGGGTACACATGACTAGCAAGGCAAAGTCTATTGCAGAGGATAAGAAGAGGGGCAGAAATCCCCAAATTAACAAAGCCTTGCCACTCTGTGGGGCCCCCAGCACTGACAATACCAGGGACATACCACACGAAGCAAGAACTCATCTTCTAAAAATTCCGAGTCGAATACACACTCACAATCCAACCCCACACCAAACACATACACATTAATAATTATCTTGTTATATTGATGATAGATTTCCTCATTTAGCCCAGATATGCCCCACATCATTGTGTGGACTTGTTAAAAATTATGGCATGATACCACATCCTTCACTTTCTCATGTTCGGTGAGAAATAAAACATTGACACTTCAGTTGTTCTTTATTTTTGTTGAATTCTGTGAGCTAATCAAAAAGTATAGAGCTATGCATATTATTCAATATCTCAGAATTTGTCATTGTTTGTTCCATGTTTTACTAAATTTGGCATGTATTTTCATAGGTTGATATTTAGGAATGAGGTTATCTGTGGCTTAGAGTGTTAAAATATTTATGAACTTTTTAATGTCACATATAACACACATACAGAAATGTAAATAAACCAGAGGTACACAGTGTTCTGTGATATACAAGTACAAAGTGATCTCCTGTTACAGCACCTTATTCAAGAGAGAGAGTATTAACAGCAAGTTCTTCTCAACCACCTCACTCCTTACACAGTTGGTAAGCTTAACCACAAATAAGGTTTGGGTTTATGGGTCTAAAACGCCAATATGACTGCTTCCAATTCTTTTTTCTTTTTCCTTTCAAAATAACATAATTTCCATACACTAAATGTACCCTTTCATGTATAGTTTTGAGAGTTTTCATGAACATAATCTGTGTGCACCCACCTCTATAAGGAAAGTATATAGTATATATCTCACCCCAAAATGTATTAATATCTCTTCATTCCTTTGGAATCAACAAATATCCCATTGTCAGCCCCTGGAATCTACTTACTTGTTCTCTGAGCAGATATACTGCCTTGCAATAATATCATATAAATGGAATCATACAGTATATAGCCACTTAAGTTTGTCTATTTTCACATAGCATTATGTAACTGAGACTAATCCTTGGAAAAATGCCATGTTTGCTTTACAGTTCCAGCGCTGCCTGTTCAGCAACATTTTTTCCAAACATAGCTTGCCAGAGCCACTTCTTTACAAGAAATAAATCACTTTTAATGTTAGGGAGAGACATATAAAGTTTATTAAAATACAGCTTGACAATCACTGTGCAAGTATAAATGAAGATTAATGGTGGCAACAATGAAGGAGCATAGAGAGCAACGCATGAGACACTCTGGAGATGGCTCACTTTTCTTGGCATGAAATTTACAACTCCTTTATCACTTGGTTTATTTTAGCTGAATCATGAAGGTGATCTTTCCAGTAAGAAATAAGGGGAAAGTAGTTTAGGCAAAGGAAACAGCAAGAACAAGAGTATGGTCATAGAAAATCACATGGCAATTTTGATGTCACAGTGCAATACATGTGATTGCAGAAAAGGACATGCATCTATCTCAATTTCTAGTTCAAATACAAGACCCCACTTTCATCCGATATTCTGCCATCTAGATATAATACCACTGAGTTGTGTCATGCTAAGCAAATGTAACTGTGGATTACACTGTGACTTGAAAAAATGCTAGACAAATTTTTCAGAATATGATTAATTAGTGAGCACTTTGTTGATCAGGTAGGTAATTAGAGCCAAATGTCAGTGACTGTATATCAACTTAGGTTTTTATCATTTTTGTTTTTTAAATATTTGAGGGGCAAAAATGAAAGGATACAGCAGCTGTTTTTAAGCAGGTTATTAGGTGCCCTTGTGTATCAATGCCAGGTCTCTCAGCAGGGGGTGCAGAAGTTACTGGGTCTTCTGAGACTAATAATGAAGCTTATTTTTAACTCCCTCATGAACCTACTGAATAACAGTGTCCATTCAGATCCTTGACCTACCTTTCCTAATCAGCATAATTCATACTTTTACTGGATTAAATTTAATGAAGAACTTTTTGAGTGTCATCAATGTCTCAGTTACTGAGCCATCTTCTGCAAATAACACATTGATCCAGACAATCTTTACTTCACGGACCTCACAATTTGTTGGCATATAGGGAAGTGGGAAACTTTCATGAAATAGGTAGAAGTCCATTTATAGATGAATGGCTAAAGAAGATGTTTTATATATATGTGTGTGTGTGTGTGTGTGAAATTTATGGAGGATAAATTAGGAGTTTTGGATTAACATATATACACTACTATATATAAAGCAGGTAAACAACAAGGACCTAGCATATAGCACTGAGAACTATACTCAGTATCTTTTAATAATCTAGAATAGAAAAGAATATTCATGTGTATATTTATGTATATAACTGAATCACTTTGCCGTACATTTGAAACTAACACATTGCAAATTAACTATATAACAAGTTTTTTTAATGGTTACTTAGAAAAAGAGCTGTAGGAATGTTCTGTACTTGAAACTATGGGAATTGCTGACATGTTAAGAAAACACTGGAAAAATCAAACCTGAGTAGGTAATAATCAGGTAAAAGATAAGGAACAGAAAGCATTAAGGCCAGGGATGTAAGAAATGGGGACTTCCTTGGTGGTCCAGTGATTTATACTCCATGTATCCAGTGCAAGGGGCTCAGGTTCAGTCCCTGGTGGGGGAACTAAGATCCCACATGCTGCATGAGGCAACCCAAAAGTGGAAAAAAAAAAAAAACCCACCAAGAATAAGAGCCTGTCCTATCAGAGGACTGTGATCTGCTGCCTAGGAGCAGAGGTGTGCATTCTGCTCGAAGAAGAGGTTAAGGAGAGGGGCCCACTCTGAAGACTTTGTAGCTTATATTTTGAACATGAGGCCTCAAGTAAAAGATGGTGAGGATGAACTGACAGATTTAAATAGACATGTGGGTAAAAATGAAAACAAAAAAGAAGTTATTGTCCATCAACTAGGTGAGAAGTGATGGCTATCTGCCCCGTGTAGTGTCAGGAGGGAAGGAAGAACATGAATGGGACTGAGTGGTGGTAAAGGACTAGACAGGTTGAAGGGACTGTCTGGCTGTGGGAGGCGCAATGGAGGGAAATGAGAATGACCTGTAGGCTTTCAGTTGAGTGGAAACAAGGGAATTATTTCTGAGATAGGAGATCATGGAGAAGAATTTTGAAACTTAATGTGTAAATGGTGCGGATGTCCAGAGTTGGCATGCTGGGATGTGGAGACCACAAGCTAGCTGTTGAACATGCGTTTGGTCTTGTGGGTGTGGAGTCAGGAGAGCAGTTGAGTGGTTGTGCCTGAGGAAAGCCTGGAAACATCATGATATAGCAGTGACTGGTGCCAAGTACCTTAAAACACGTCTCAGTTCAGTTCAGTTGCTCAGTCGTGTCCGACTCTTGGCGACCCCACGAACCGCAGCATGCCAGGCCTCCCTGTCCATCACCAACTCCCGGAGTCCACCCAAGAAGTGAAGTGAAGTGAAGTCGCTCAGTCGTGCCCAACTCTTTGCGACCCCATGGACTGTAGCCTAACGGGCTCCTCTGTCCGTGGGATTTTCCAGGCAAGAATACTGGAGTGGGTTGCCATTTCCTTATCCAGGGGAACCAAATCCATGTCCAAAACACGTCTCAGGTTGCTCTTTTCATTTCTGAAATTTTGTGAAAGCTGCAGGGATAGAGGAATGTCGCTGCTACAACTTTAACCCTCTACCTCCTCCTACCTTTCCTCACTGAGACGGAAGGTGGCAGGAGCGTCCTCTGAGAGGCATCTTCCTCATGCACAATCCAGTATGAGCGATTAGAGAGTGAAGAGCCGGTCTGCAGGGATAATCAGGGGTGCTTCTTCCAGCTGAACCATACCTCTTAAAAGTCCATCTCTGAAGTTTCTGAAACTACTCAATCTTTCCCTGAAATAATTGCACCTAGCGAGCCGCGTGGGGCCACGCTACTTTCGGTGAGCGCAGGCGCTAGGGGCGCGCAGGCAGTGCAATGCCGGAGCTGGAAATGCCATAGAAGGGAGAGAGCACAGACTTGGGTCGAGGTCTTAGGCAGAAGTCACAGAGGCGGGAGCACAGGCTGCCATCACGGTCCAAGAGGAGGGCTGGCTGAGAATCCAAGTGAGAACGCGTGGTCAACTCGAACTTGGAGGAAGAACAGACAGGGAAGCCCAGGATGGCCCCGCCCTCCCGTCCCCGCGACCTGGGCTCCCTGACGTCTTTGGAACCTGGTCACCGGCTAGTGTCACTGACCATGAAGAAGGTCGGAGAGGCAGGAGGCTCTGTCTATGAGACGACACGAGGAGCATCTTCCTGGACAACTAGAGGTTGTGATTGACCCTGACCCATGGCCACCCTGCCTCGATCCAGACTTTGCAGGGGTCACATTTCTTCCATTAAGTTTTCCTCTGCATACTGGCCCTTGTCTTCTATTTTTGTCGCTGGTATCCTGCTCCTTAAAATTTCCTCAATAATCTCAGCGCTTGTCCGACATTCTAGCAGCAAGGAAATTCTAATTAGCAAAAAGGATAATCAGACACTGCTTCTCTTTCGATCCCTCTTGCTACTGTAAATTAGATCTCTTTTGAGGGACAATCCTCCCATTCCCAACTTCTTTAATCTATGCAAAGAAAACATAGCTAATATACAGTGCAATTAAAACAACAAGAACAGTATTCATTCCTAGTTAGTTTATTTTTCATATAGAAAGGAAAATCAAAGTAAAAATAGGCTATTCTTATTTTCCAAGTATATTTATGTTTTTGAAAAGCTAAATCTGTCTTATATATGTGAAGTACGACTATTTTCAGCTTTTAAAAAGTGCAGAAAAATAATAATTAAAAATTTAAGTTCAAGACGTAACCATTTAGGATATAATTCTGTCTTTTTGGGCTTCCCCGGTAGCATCAGAGGTAAAGAATCTGCCGGCCAATGACGAGACACAAGAGACATGGGCTTAATCCCTGGGTAGGGAAGATCCCCTGAAGGAAATGGCAACACATTTCAGTATTCTTGCCTGGAGAATCCCACGGACAAGGAGCATGGCAGGCTACAGCCGTAAGAGTCAAATAGGACTAAACACAACAACACACTGTCTTTTTATTATTGTTTGGATTTTAATCAATTTTATTAAGTTTAGTTTGATTTGTAAAAGGGGAACTATCTCCTCACCCACCATAAAATTATTAAATGAATATTAGATCCAATTTATTAGATCATATCCTGAAATAACTCACCTGCGTATGAGTGCGTTTTTTCTTCTAACAGAAACACCATGTCTTATAATGACCATTTAAAATGAATGCATATAATATATAAAATATGTATTTATTATAGCTAGACAAAACATTTTGTAAAAAATACTTCACCAAAATTTAAGAAGAAAAGAGACTTCAGGCTTTATTATAGTTTTACTATACACCACATATCCTCTTTTTACCCTTAACTTAGTCTTGTCATCTGTCTTCTGTGGGCAAACATTGTCCCATGTTCTAAACGCCAAGTTTCATTGACTGGTACCTCCCTTGCTTTGCTAGCAGATTTACCATGGTTAAGATGTAATAAACATCTTATTTAAATGAAAACATTTAATAGTAAATATGCACTTATTTCAGTTAGACAAAATATTTTAAAAAATGAGCAAAATTTAATAAGAAAGGAAGTTCATTATTTTGTTATAGACCACGTTTCCTTTTTCGTCTTCACATAAATTGCATTGGCATCTCTAAAATAAATATTGTCCCTTACCAGGTTACTTTTAAGCTCCTATAAAAGCAAAGTAGGTAATTATCATTTAATCAAGTAGAGACAGGAGAGGAGTGAGAGGAGGAAATGAATGTTTATTGAGCATCCTTTATGTTTAGCAAGCATTGTAGGGACATGAAAATATTTACAAACAATCTGCATTAAACTGGAAGATCAGCTGAAGTATCATAGAGTTATTTATAAGTCATTAGCACCAGAAATACAGTAGATTTATCTTTGACATGTGGTATTAGATAATATCCCTCATGTCCAACTCTTCATGACCTCATGGACTGTAGCCCACCAGGCTCCTCTGTCTGTCATGGGGAGTCTCCAGGCACGAATACTGGAGTGGGTTGCCATGCCCTCCTCTAGGAGATCTTCCCAACCCAGGGCTTAAACCCAGGTCTCCTGCATTGCAGGCGGATTCTTTACCAGCTGAGCCACCCGGGAAGCCCATGAATGCTGGAGAGGGTAGCCTATCCCTTTTCCAGGGTATCTTCCCAACCCACAAATCAAACCGGGGGCTCCTGCACTGCAGGTGGATTCTTTACCAGCTGAGCTACCAGGGAAGCCCTTATAAACAATCTTCATTAAACTGAAAGATCATTTCAGTTGAAGTACCATAGAGTTATTTATGTCATTAGCACCAGAAATACAGCAGGTTTATCTTTGACATGTGGTATTAGATAATACCCCAGGCTTCCCAGGTGGCTTCAGTGGTAGAGAATCCACCTGCCAATGCCTGAGATGCAAGAGACTTGGGTTTGATCCCTGGGTCAGGAAGATCCCCTGGAAGAGGAATAGGCAACCCACTCTGCTGTTCTTACCTGGAAAATCCCATGGATATAGGAGCCTGGCAGGCTACAATCCATGGGGTCACAAAGAGCTGGACACAACTGAATGACTGCGCACACATGCACACACACAATAGATGATACCTTGGTGGCTCAGAGGTTAAAGCGTCTGCCTGGAATGTGGGAGACCTGGGTTCGATCCCTGGGTTGGGAAGATCCCCTGGAGAAGGAAATGGCACCCCACTCCAGTACTATTGCCTGGAGAATCCCATGGAGGGAGGAGCCTGGTAGGATACAGTCCACGGGGTTGCAAAGAGTTGGACACGACTGAGCGACTTCACTTTCACTTTTCACTTGTTTTACAGCGTCTGCAAGTAACTATGGAGTCAATGATTTTTAGTCTTGTTATAGTTACTTACTAGAATATTTTCATAAGATTTTAATGGATATTCAATTTTGGCATCAAAATAAAATAATAAAAATAATAAGGTAAATTTTCACTGAAATCCCAATTCAGAACCAGTATGGAAAATTTTTTATGGAAATAAAGCTATCTTATACCTGGTTCTCTTGAAGAAGAAGCTGTAGAGAAAAACAGACTGTAAGTCAAAATAGGAGGAGCCAGTTAAAACAATTGATATATTTCTAATTGTCAGACATATTGTATTCTGAATAAATACTGCAGGCACTGAGGAAAAACTCTCTCATGTATTATACTTAAGATTTTGTTTGTTAATTGTTTGTTCACATACTGGGTATAATAATATACTTTAATTATTTCCTATGATTTTTTGAACATATAGCCCAACAATAATATATAATGTTATTAAACATTTGCAATCTTCAGAATCTTTTAATTTACACACCAATAATATACAAAAAGATCTTCATGACCCAGATAATCATGATGATGTGATCACTAATCTAGAGCCAGACATCTTGGAAAGTGAAGTCAAGTGGGCCTTAGAAAGCATCACTACAAACAAAGCTAGTGGAGGTGGTGGAATTCCAGTGGAGCTGTTTCAAATCCTGAAAGATGATGCTGTGAAAGTGCTGCACTCAAAATGCCAGCAAATTTGGAAAACTCAGCAGTGGCCACAGGACTGGAAAAGGTCAGTTTTCATTCCAATTCCAAAGAAAAGCAATGCCAAAGAATGCTCAAACTACCACACAATTGCACTCATCTCACATGCTAGTAAAGGAATGCTCAAAATTCTCCAAGCCAGGCTTCAGCAATATGTGAACCGTGAACTTCCTAATGTTCAAGCTGGCTTTAGAAAAGGCAGAGGAGCCAGAGATCAAATTGCCAACATCCACTGGATCATGGAAAAAGCAAGAGAGTTTCAGAAAACATCTATTTCTGCTTTATTGACTATGCCAAAGCCTTCGACTGTGTGGATCACAATAAACTGTGGAAAATTCTGAAAGAGATGGGAATACCAGACCACCTAACCTTCCTCTTGAGAAATCTGTATGCAGGTCAGGAAGCAACAGTTAGAACTGGACATGGAACAACAGACTGGTTCCAAATAGGAAAAGGAGTACGTCAAGGTTGTATATTGTCACCCTGCTTATTTAACTTATATGCAGAGAACATCATGAGAAATGCTGGGCTGGAAGAAACACAAGCTGGAATCAAGATTGCCGGGAGAAATATCAATAACCTCAGATATGCAAATGACACCATCCTCATGGCAGAAAGTGAAGAGGAGCTAAAAAGCCTCTTGAAGAAAGTTAAAGAGGAGAGTGAAAAAGTTGGCTTAAAGCTCAACATTCAGAAAATGAAGATCATGGCATCTGGTCCCATCACTTCATGGGAAATAGATGGGCAAACAGTGGAAACAGTGTCAGACTTTACCTTTTGGGGCTCCAAAATCACTGCAGATGGTGATTTCAGCCATGAAATTAAAAGACGCTTACTCCTTGGAAGAAAAGTTATGACCACCCTAGATAGTATATTCAAAAGCAGAGATATTACTTTGCCGACTAAGGTCCGTTTAGTCAAGGCTATGGTTTTCCCTGTGGTCATGTATGGATGTGAGAGTTGGACTGTGAAGAAGGCTGAGTGCCGAAGAATTGATGCTTTTCAACTGTGGTGGTGGAGAAGACTCTTCAGAGTCCCTTGGACTGCAAGGAGATCCAACCAGTCCATTCTGAAGGAGATCAGCCCTGGGATTTCTTTGGAAGGAATGATGCTCAAGCTGAAACTCCAATACTTTGGCCACCTCATGCGAAGAGTTGACTCATTGGAAAAGACTCTGATGCTGGGAGGGATTGGGGGCAGGAGGAGAAGGGGACGACTGAGGATGAGATGGCTGGATGGCATCATGGACTCGATGGATGTTGAGTCTGAGTGAACTCTGGGAGATGGTGATGAACAGCTAGGCCTGGCGTGCTGTGATTCATGGGGTTGCAAAGAGTCGGACACGACTGAGTGACTGAACTGAACTGAACTGAATATTTTTGAACTTGTTCAAATATAAAACCAATATAGGTTTGAAAATAATCTTCATCAGTTTTTCTCTTCTTTTACACATGACTGTTGGGGAAATCAGTCTTGAATATTCATTGGAAGGACTGATGCTGAAGCTCTAATACTTTGGCCACCTGATGTGAAGAACTGACTCCTTGGAAAAGACCCTGATGCTGGAAAAGATTGAAGGCAGGAGAAGAAGGGGACGATAGAGGATGAGATGGTTGGATGGCATCACCGACTTGATGGACATGAGTTTGAGCAAGCTCTGGGCGTTGGAGTTGGACAGGGAAGCCGGGAGTGCTGCAGTGCATGGGTTCACAAAGAGTCAGACATCTGAGCGACTGAACTGAACTGAACTGTGCTATGCTGAGCCACTCATTCATGTCCGACTCTTTGTCACCCTATGGACCCTAGTTCACCAAGCTCCTCTGTCCATGGGATTCTCCAGGCAAGAATACTGGAGTGGGTTGCCATGCCCTCCTCCAGGGGATCTTCCTGACCTAGGGAATGAACTCTCATCTCTTACTTCTGCATTGGCAGGCAGGTTCTTTACCACTAGCGCCACCTGGGAAGCCTCTTACACATGACTAAACTGTAGTTAATATATCCCACTGATGCTTTACATTGGAAACTGTGGAATTAGCACACATTATCAAGTGGTAATCTTGTCATTTTGTTCACCTGTTTTTAAAATATTCTAGGTTATTTTGTACAGTTATTAACAACAAAAATTCTTTTCTAATCTCATGGTTATACCTGGATGTTATTTGTAATAGAATATGAATATAAAGGGCTATTTTTGATGTGTTCCATACTGATTAGTTTTTGGCATGAGCTTCTGCTGTTTCAGCGGGCATAGGTGGATCCACTTTAGATGTATCCTAACAGTAGATATCCACTTGCAAATAGAGAGTTCCAGAACTTTAGATATTTTTGATAAGTTGTATGCTGTCATATTATAAGTGGAGTATATTTAATATCATATAGTTTAGATTTTATATCATTTTATATAGTGCTAGAATTTTTGTATCATTATACATAGTGCTAGAATTTCCTAGCTCTTGACCATTAAAATAGGTCCTTTTGAAACTCCTGTCTTTTGAAATTACATTATATGTCATGAAGCTTTTGATTCTTATATTTATCAAAAGAGTTTTAACTAGCGATAGCAGAACAAAGTCACAGTTTTGGCTTTGAACTTATTTTTTGTAGGTAATAATATATTTGACATTTTTTTATGGGTCTTCATGGTATTCTGTGCATTAATTTAGAATTTATACACCTTTATGTCTTCTGCCATCTCAATGAACTAAATCAACAAAATAGATTTACTGATTCAACTTGATATTGAGTACTTGTGTGCTAGTTCCAGAAGAAAGTATAAATGAATTGGGAAAAAGAAAAGACATAGAAATCCTTCAAGTGCTCTGTTTTCAAGAAAGTGTACTTCTAAATGAAAAAAATGAAAATGATACCTGTGACTATCAAGACGTTTGATATTAGTGTTACTGACCAGGGTTCTTGGCCTCCTTAATCAATAGAAACTGATAAGAGGCCAAAAAAGCAATTCAGGCAAGGCATTACTGGGACCCCTGCTGCAGCAGAGGGAGAAGGCAGTGGCACCCCACTCTAGCGCTCTTGCCTGGAAAATCCCTCGGATGGAGGAGCCTGGTGGGCTGCAGTCCATGGGATCACGAAGAGTCGGACACCACTGAGTGACTTCACTTTCACTTTTCACTTTCATGCACTGGAGAAGGAAATGGCAACCCACTCCAGTGTTCTTGCTTGGAGAATCCCAGGGACGGGGGAGCCTGGTGGTCTGCCGTCTATTGGGTCACACAGAATTGGACATGACTGAAGTGACTTAGCAGCAGCAGCAGCAGCAGCATAGAGGAGAGAGAACAAGCAACAAGTTCCTTTGATTGCTTGCTCCCCAAGGGGGTAGGCAAGCGGGTTCCTTTTATGGAATGAGGGTGGGAGTGTGTCCAGGGGTCCAGCTGGAGTGGAGGCTTACGTGCTTTGCCCACCCCTTTGGTGGTGGCGTGTGTGCAAGGGGCATGCACAGTGCTCCTGTCTCTTCAGAAGTGACAGTTGGATTTTTGGTCTTTTTGTATCTTATTGTTCATAATTTGCCCCAACCGCACATGTGTGCAGTTATTTTTAGTACCTTATAGTTTCTTTATATTTTGTTGCCTGAGGAGACATTTGTCTAGATTTAAGCACTGCAGCAAAGGGCTCCAGGTCCCAGTTCCTAGCCTTTTCATTAATAAATAGTTTAGGGATTTTAAACTGTTCTACTGCTGTTGATCTTGTTTTCATGTTAGCATTGTATCATTAGAGTTGTGTTGCTTTAATGTTAGTAGTTGGTGTTTTAATGTTATAGTTGTGCCTACTTACAGATTTAAAGGGGACAGATCTTGGAAAGAACTTATGGAAATGTTAGAGATAAGAAAATGTCTCAAACTCACATTGTGTGTTGATGTTGGAGAAGGGTTAGAATCATAGGAACCCAGTAGTCTCAAGAATTGGTTGTTGACTGAGTAAATGATTAAAGTTGTTATTCTGTCAAGCATATTAATTATCCAGTATGTACCCAATCCAATTTGAGTGAAACAAATGATGTTTATGAAATTTTTTGTATCTGAATTATTGTGGTCAGTCTATCTTTAAATGAAAAGAATGCTCATTACCATCTTTTCACTGTAATCCTAAAACTTCATCACTGCAAAACACAGCTGTGCTGCTACTGTGACATTTACTATATTCTATAGTTTTCAGTCATTATCATTAAGAATAGGTCATGCTGATTTATTAAGGCAAGCTGAACACTATTTAAATAATAAAGTTTAAAGAGAACATAAAAAAGATTTCCTGGTTAAGGACTCCCAGAAATCTTCTTGTGTTATATCCTGTTTCTAATAGTGAGTTACTAACTTGGTTTTAAGAAATAAGATCTAAACATGCCGATTTATTTTTCAAAAACATTCTTCATTCAATTTAGATATTGTCCTCTATCATCTACAAAATACTTTTATTACAGTCCTTTATGGCACATGCCTTTTTCACTATTGCCCAAAGTAGAAACAGCCACTCACTAGAAACAGCTTGTAGCTCTAAGAAATAATAGACAGAAAATTCACTTCCCTGAAACTAGACTGAGGATTTTCTTTGGTCGTTAGGGAGAAACCAAAGGCTTCACTTTACTATTAGTCTCTCATTAAAACCATTGCTCAACATGACATAATTTATAAGAAGCCGCATGTTTCCTCAACATGGCAATTTTTTCAGTCTCCTTTGGAAGTGAATTATACTCATCTATTGCTTATACTGAGATGTACTTCCTTTCTCATTCAGACTATTACAACATGAAGGATGAAACAGACACATTCACTGTCACCTAGCAGCAATGGGCTCCCCTACATGACTGGTTGCATGTGAACTGTCAGTGTTATATAAGCAGTGTTATCCTCTCTCTCTTTAGAAACTCCCCTCAACGCCAACTCCACTCCCCTCGCAACCTCCCTGCCCCATGCCTTCTGCTTGCCTTTTGTCTGTGGAATACTTTAGCCAAAGAATAAATTTAATCAGAGAAATGAGGAATGCAGAAACAAAGGAAAACAATCAAAGGAGACCAAATAAAAATAATGTAGTCATTAAGCATAGTAAAGGACATTTAGCTCCTTCTCAAAGACTAAATATAATAGTGTGAGCCATATCCTGTGAGCTGTCTTATATGGACTGAAACCCCAGATGGAAGAAGTTAAGTATATGATGACCAGACTGTACCCAGGACATGAGCTGCCATAATTCTCAGAATTGGCCTCAAAGAAATGGGAAAAGTGGACCCTGGAATTAAAGGTTAACTAATTTGGAAAACTCAGCAGTGGCCACAGGACTGGATAAGGTCAGTTTTCATTCCAATCCCAAAGAAGCAATGCCAAAGAATGCTAACTATCACACAATTGCACTCATCTCCCTTGCTAGTAAAGTAATGCTCAAAATTCTCCAAGCCAGGCTTCAGCAATACATGAACTGTGAACTTCCAGTTGTTCAAGCTGGTTTTAGAAAAGGCAGAGGAACCAGAGATCAAATTGCCAGCATCCGCTGGATCATGGAAAAAGCAAGAGAGTTACAGAAAAATATTTATTTTTGCTTTATTGACTATGTCAAAGCCTTTGACTGTGGGGATCACAATAAAACGTGGAAAATTCTGAAAGAGATGGGACTACCAGATCACCTGACCTGCCTCTTGAGAAATCTGTATGCAGGCCAGGAAGCAACAGTTAGAACTGGACATGGAACAACAGACTGGTTCCAAATAGGAAAAGGAGTATGTCAAGGCTGTATATTGTCACCCCGCTTATTTAACTCATATGCAGAGTACATTGTGAGAAACGCTGGACTGGAAGATGCACAAGCTGGAATCAAGATTGCCGGGAGAAATATCAATAACCTCAGATATGCAGATGACACTACCTTTATGGCAGAAAGTGAAGAAGAACTGAAGAGCCTCTTGATGAAAGAGAAAGAGAGCGAAAAAGTTGGCTTAAAGCTCAACATTCAGAAAACTAAGATCATGGCATCCAGTCCCATCACTTCACAGCAAATAGATGGGGAAACAGTGGAAATGGTGGCTGACTTTATTTTTCTGGGCCCCAAAATCACAGCAGATGGTGACTGCAGCCATGAAATTAAAAGACACTTACTCCTTGGAAGGAAAGTTATGACCAACCAGATAGCATATTAAAAAGCAGAGACATTACTTTGTCAACAAAGGTCCATCTAGTCAAAGCTATGGTTTTTCCAGTGGTCATGTATAGATGTAAGAGTAGGACTACAAAGAAAGCTGAGCGCCAAAGAGTTGATGCTTTTGAACTGTGGTGTTGGAGAAGACTCTTGAGAGTCCCTTGGACTGCAAGGAGATCCAACCAGTTCATCCTAAAGGAGATCAGTCCTGGGTGTTCATTGGAAGGATCTATGCTGAGGCTGAAACTCCAATACTTTGGCCACCTGATGCGAAGAGCTGACTCACTGGAAAAGACTGTGATGCTGGGAAAGATTGAAGGCAGGAGGAGAAGGGGATGACGGGGGATGAGATTGTTGGATGGCATCACCAATTTAATGGACATGAGTTTTGGTAAACTCCGGGAGTTGGTGATGGACAGGCAGGCCTGGCGTGCTGTGGTTCATGGAGTCGCAAAGAGTCGGACCCAACTGAGTGACTGAACTGAACTGAACTGTACCTAAAAAACCAAGATGATGCTAGTCAGACCACTGATGACCAGTTTGAAGATGACTATTAAAGACGAATATGCTGTTTCTGTATATAGCCTCCCCCCACCTCCATTTCTGTCTATAAAAACTCTTGCCCCACTGACTGTCAGTTAGGGAGGAGGTGGCCTTTGGACAGATGTCTACCCTCTCGCTTGCTCAGTTGCTGGAATCTGAAATAAAGCAAACTTTCCTTTCCATCAATCTGGCCTGTTTATTGGCTTTCGGGCAGTAAACAGCCAGACCCTCACCCTTTTGGTATAAATGTGGCCAAATAATTCTGATTTGTGGGATAATTTTTGAGATATTTAGTCTATAGACCCAGAAAGACAAAAATGCATATGTGTGCATAGGCATGCTTACCTAATGAAGCTGATTAGACTTGTATTTTCTCACTTATTGTTCAGTGGTTAAGCTGTGTTCAACACTTTGTGACCCCATGGACTACAGCCTACCAGGCTCTTCTGCCATGGAATTTTCCAGGCAAGAATACTGTAGTGGGTACCACTTCTTTCTCCAGGAGATCTTCCTGGACCAGGAATCAAACCCATGTCTCCTGCATTGGCAGGCAGATTCTTTACCACTGAGCCACAAAGGAAGCCCTATTTTCTCACTTCCTCACATGAAAATTTTCATTACAATTTAAAATTTAACACTCCCATTTATCGTGTTTATTGCATGCCAGGAATGGAGGGGACATTTCGTTCACTATCTTATTTATCCCTCATTACAGCCCTGTGAAGTATTAATTGATCACCTTATGTTACAAATGAGAAATCTAGGACAATGCTGGGATTTCTAGCACAAGTCTGCCCAACCACAAAGTCTGTATTCTTAGCTGCTATTTGATCAACTAAGTTCTCTTCTCAAATCAAAGAAAATATGTTAGTGAAAAGTACATTTGGGCAGTGAAGTCAAGGAACATGTGTGCCAGACTTACCCAAGTCATGATTTTTGACACTCCATTCTCCTACCCATAAAATGAGGACTTCGAACCTGAGCAGAGGTTGCTGATTGGCAGCTGTACCCCGGAGTTGTGTCTTTGGTTTGACATTCTTTATTGTTTGTTTTTAACTAGTTGTTGGCTTTTAAAATTAGAGTATTTCATAAACATTCAAAAGAAAAAAAGAATGAAAGAAGAAAAATGCTTGGTTATTGTGAAAAGAGACCATCTAGCATAATAGGCCCTTCTCCCCCAAAGAAAAATAGGCCCAAATTTTGTTAGTACAATAATCAGCTGGTGATAGCATCTCCTCTCTCTGTGTCGTCAATGCCTTTTCATGCCCTAGTCTCCACTTCTCATAGTAGTCTTGAACTAAACCACTGTCACACATTACATTCCCTGCTCTGCCTCTGTTGACATCTGAGTATGTACCCTGTCCTCAAGGCGTTATTTCCCAAACTATCCTGTGCAGAGCTGGTGGGTAGGGCCCAAGATTTCCACGCAACCTTTAATCAAAGACTTTGATGAACATTATTTTTGTTTAACTTCTTTAAAAAAAATTATTTTAATTGGAGGTTAATTACTTTACAATATTGTATTGGTTTTGCCATACATCAACATGTATCTGCCACAGGTATACACATGTTCCCCATCCTGAACCCCCCTCCCACCTCCCTCCCTGTACAATCCCTCTGGGTCATCTCAGTGCACCAGCCCCAAGCATCCAGTATCATGCATCAAACCTGGACTGGCGATTTATTTCATATATGATATTATACATGTTTCAGTGCCATTCTCCCAAATCATCCCACCCTCGCCCTCTCCCACAGAGTCCAAAAGACTGTTCTATACGTCTGTGTCTCTTTTGCTGTCTTGCATACAGGGTTATCATTACCATCTTTCTAAATTCCATACATATGCATTAGTATACTGTATTGGTGTTTTTCTTTCTGGCTTACTTCACTTTGTATAATAGGCTCAAGTTTCATCCACCTCATTAGAACTGATTCAAATGTATTCTTTTTAATGGCTGAGTAATATTCCATTGTGTATATGTACCACAGTTTTCTTACCCATTCATCTGCTGATGGACATCTAGGTTGCTTCCATGTTCTGGCTATTATAAACAGTGCTGCGATGAACATTGGAGTACACATGTCTCTTTCAATTCTGGTTTCCTCGGGGTGTATGCCCAGCAGTGGGATTGCTGGGTCATATGGCAGTTCTATTTCCAGTTTTGTAAGGAATCTCCACACTGTTCTCCATAGTGGCTGTACTAGCTTGCATTCCCACCAACAGTGTAAGAGGGTTCCCTTTTCTTCACACCTTCTCCAGCATTTATTGCTTGTAGACTTTTGGATTGCAGCCATTATGACTGGTGTGAAATGGTACCTCATTGTGGTTTTGATTTGCAGAAGAGCTAACACCTATCCTACTCAAACTTCCAGAAAATTGCAGAGGAAGGTAAACTTCCAAACTCGTTCTATGAGGCCACCATCACTTTAATACCAAAACCTGACAAAGATGCCACAAAAAAAGAAAACTACAGGCCAATATCACTGATGAACATAGATGCAAAAATCCTTAACGAAATTCTAGCAATCAGAATCCAAAAACACATTAAAAAGACCATACACCAAGACCAAGTGGGCTTTATCCCAGGGATGCAAGGATTCTTCAATATCCGCAAATCAATCAATGTAATACACCACATTAACAAATTGAAAATAAAAGCCATATGATTATCTCAATAGATTCAGAGAAAGCCTTTGACAAAATTCAACATCCATTTATGATAAAAACTCACCAGAAAGCAGGAATAGAAGGAACATACCTCAACATAATAAAAGCTATATATGACAAATCCACAGCAAACATTATCCTCTACGGTGAAAAACTGAAAGCATTTCCCCTAAAGGAACAAGACAAGGGTGTCCACTTTCACCATTACTATTCAACATAGTTCTGGAAGTTTTGGCCACAGCAATCAGAGCAGAAAAAGAAATAAAAGGAATCCAAATTGGAAAAGAAGTAAAACTCTCACTGTTTGCAGATGACATGATCCTCTACATAGAAAACCCTAAAGACTCCACCAGAAAATTACTAGAGCTAATCAATGACTAGTAAACTTGGAGGATATAAAATCAACACACAGAAATCCCTTGCATTCCTATACACTAATAATGAGAAAATAGAGAAATTAAGGAAACAATTCCATTCACCACTGCAATGAAAAGAATAAAATACTTAGGAATATATCTACCTAAAGATACACATTATTTTTAAAATAAATTGTTTATCTTAAAAAATAGCTTAAAAATCATTTATCTTGAAGACTTTTCCAGCTCTAAAATAGGTAACTCTTATTCAGCTCTAACTAGAATATCTTTTCTTATTATTGTGCAGGTAAGAAAATACAGAAATTCTAAGAAGGTTTAAAATGTTTCTGTAAAACAAAAAAATCATACATTTAAAACTAAGGAAGAAATAAACAATGTGAGTGGTACGTAGTTGTTAATAATAATGTATACTATCTTTTCATTACCTGTGAGAGATCTGCAAACTATGGCCCACAGGTCAAATCTGACTGATGGCAGCCAGTTTTTGTGGATAAAGTTTTGTTTCAGCACAGTTATACCCAATCCTTTATGTTTTGTCTATGACTGTTTTTACTTTTTAATGACAGAAGAGTAGTCTCAACAGAGATTGAATTGTCTGAATTTACTATCTGCCCCTTTATAGAGAAAGTTTGCAAAAATCTAGAGAAAAATCTGGGTGATACCCATAGAGCAGAATGGTTCTGGCTCAGCTGGGACTAAGTATATAAATTTGCTAGAGTTAAGTGATGATTAAGACACTGTTCTCCACTAAATTTCTAATTGATACATTTGCTCTGTCACAAATAACTGAATAAGATATCTCAGTAACTGTGCTTATAAATAATAAAAATATACAGAACATAGTACTATCAATTCTCTAGCATTTGATAGGCATTATGCTAAATACTTAATTTTTAATACTATCATAATGATAGGCACTAGTATATTAGTTATATTTTCCAGATAGTTTAAGTTGCAGACTTTTTTTGTTTGTTTTAATAGCAGACTTAATGTTACATTTAAACTGAGGGGTCAATGTAACAATGTAGTCCCAGGGAATATAGTGGGAGGCAGATTCTTACTCAGCCTTTAAGTTAGAGAAGAAAATGGCAACCCACTCCAGTGTTCTTGCCTGGAGAATCCCAGGGATGGCGAAGCCTTGTGGGCTGCCGTCTATGGGGTCGCATAGAGTCGGACACGACTGAAGCGACTTAGCAGCAGCAGCAGCAAGTTAAAAGGAATTTGCTGGAGGTGTATTAGCTAAATAAGGGGAGTATAGGAGAAGAAGAGAAAAGAGAGAGAGTGAGGATTTACAAAGGCCATAGGCAATCTCTAAATTTCCTGATAATTTCCTCTAATTTTATCTTCTTCTCCCCTGCAGTAAATAGATATAGATAATGAGATTGCACTGATAAGCTGCATGAAAAATAATAATACTAAAAACAGCCCAAGCCTCAGCTATTTGTTGAACATGTTCAAGTGCCATGTATGATAAGACCTTACATATGTGGTTTGGTTTAATCCACAAAGTAACTTTATTAGGCAAATACTATTAGCCCCATTTTACAGATAAACAAAGGTAAAGAGAAATGTCTTACAGAGTTACTAGATGGCAATGGGAAAGAGTCAGATTTTCAAATGATGTGCTCTCATTCCAGAAATCATCTTAACTGCTTCACCTTGTTCAGCCTCCTCAGTACAATACAGTAGCTCTCAGACCAGCTGACTTCCCATGTCAAGAATTGAAATTCTGTAAAGGACAGATGACATATATACACTGCCATGTGTAAAACAGACAGCTAGTGGGAAGCTGCCGTATGGCACCGGGAGCTGAGCTTGGTGCTCTGTGATGACCCAGAGGACTGGGGTGAGGATGGGCAGGAGGGAGGCTTAAGAGGGAGGGAATATATGTATACATATAACTGTTGTACAGCAGAAACTAACACAGCATTGTAAAGCAATTATACTTCAGTAAAAGAAAACAAGGTAAAATAAATTTTGTAAAGGTGGGGACATGTGGGCTCAGAGAATCACTGCCTGTTTTGGAGCCTTCCGTTGGGCAGAATTGTGATGCCAAGTCCCTTTCTGTGCATCAAGCAGGGATTCCCTGATCCAATCAGCAGCAACCAAGAGTCAATATATTCAAACATTAGGAAATCAGGGGGAAGAATGCGACCATCAATTAGAGATTCTTGGATGCCTCTCAATTTAGGTAGTCATTGAATTATTGACCTCACTTTAGAAATCAAGAAATTAATTCTCTGAACTGTTAAATAACTTCCCCAAAGTTGTACAGCTTTAAAAATATCAGATTCCAACTTTGAATCAAGGTTGGTCTAATCCAGTAATGTTTGTTCTTTTTTTCACATCATGAAAAATTTAATTTCTTAAACCTAAAATATCAGAAAATCCAGGAATTTAACTAAGTACACTAAAGTCTTTGGTTTTTCTTTTAAGGTCTAAGCATTATTTGAAGTCTAAAAGGATTGCTAATAGATTAATCATTCATGAAGAAAAGTTGCTCAAAATTTCAAAAATGTTGACAGTAATTTTCATTTGCAGTATTCATAAAAGTTTGGGACGCTTTCACAAATTGACTTAAAATTTGTCATCCCAATTTTGTACAAACAAATCTTTAAGATGTTTTACTTTTCTTCACCTAAGATCAAATAAAATGCACTGACATTTTCAAGATAATCCTAAGTCATGCGTCAAGTATTACCACTGCTAATAAAGCTTCAAAATTGTCATGGAAAAAAACAAAAGACATAATGTTTGATCAAAATATTTCTGAGGATTTTTACATGTACACCCAAAGACTTACTCAAATGTTAATAGCAGCATTATTCACAATGACCCCAAAGCAGAAACAACTCAAAATGCCCATCAACTGCTCAATGTATAAACAAAATAGCCTTTTCATGAAGATGGCGCCGAAGGCGAAGAAGGAAGCCCCTGCCCCTCGTAAAGCTGAAGCCAAAGCAAAAGCTCTGAAGGCCAAGAAAGCAGTGTTGAAAGGTGTCCACAGCCACAAGAAAAAGAAGATCCGGACGTCACCCACCTTCCGGCGGCCCAAAATGCTGCGGCTCAGGAGGCAGCCCAAATATCCTCGGAAGAGCGCCCCTAGGAGAAACAAACTTGACCACTATGCTATCATCAAATTCCCCCTCACCACCGAGTCAGCCATGAAGAAAATAGAAGACAACAACACACTGGTGTTCATTGTGGATGTCAAGGCCAACAAACACCAAATCAAACAGGTTGTGAAGAAGCTCTATGACATTGACGTGGCCAAGGTCAATACTCTGATCAGGCCTGATGGAGAGAAGAAGGCATATGTTCGACTGGCTCCTGACTATGATGCTTTGGATGTTGCCAACAAAATTGGGATCATCTAAACTGAGTCCAGCTGGCTAATTTCAAATATAAAAGTTTTCACTATTAAAAAATATATATATACTGTATTCATGCAATGGAATATTATTTTCCAATAAAAAGGCATAAGGTACTGACAAAGCTACAGTACAGATAATATGAAAAAGTGAAGCCTGTCACAAAAGAACATGTATGATTCCATTTATATGGAATATCCAAAAAAATAAAATATGTAGAGACAGAAAGGAGATTAGTTGTTGCTTGAGACTGGAGATGAAGAAAGACTATAAATTGGCATGAGATTTACCTTTAGAGTGATAGAAATGTTCTAAAATTAGATGGTTATAATGTTTGTGACCATGTGAAGTCACTTGGTCATGTCTGACTCTTTGCAGTCCCATGGACTGTAACCTACCAGGCTCCTCTGTCCATGGGATTTTACAGGCAAGAATACTGGAGTGGGTTGCCATTTCCTTCTCTAGAGGATCTTCCCAACCCAGGGACTGAACCCAGGTCTTCTGCATTGCAGGCAGATGCTTTACCATCTGAGTCATCAGGGAAGCCTATAGTGTTTGTACAGCTCTGTGAATATGCTACCGTGCATTGAATTATGCACTACAAAAACAGGTCAATTTTATGTTATGTAAATTAACAATACATCCCAATAAAACTATTAAAAAAAATGAGTTTGTATCTTACAGAAATCCAGCTTATTTCAAATTGGACTAGTGTGAATGTTTTGGACAGTTAGACAAAAATGAAATATACTGACATCTATTAGGTTGCTTTGTAAATCTATCCATTTCTTAAATAATGGAATTACTGCTCCAATATTATCAAGCATTCTCTCTGGAGTTAAAGAATTTAACTAATTACATATTACAAGTTATAATCATGAGGCTCAAAATGCTTTGGGATTTAGAAAAGGATGACTATATAAATCATATAAACAAAAACAGAAATGTCACATAGCTTTACCATCTGCTAAAACATTTTATTTAAGGCTTCCAGAAGAATCTAAATAATATACAAGTATAATCATGACACTAGCCAGACATTTCAATTATAAAGGTGTTGTATAATATATACTTTAGATGCAAGCATTATTGGTTATGTATATGAATGGCTATTGAAAGGGAAAATATACTTTTCCAACTCCCATTTAAAGTAATTTTAGTATTTGAGTCTCATTTTTAAACCACATTGTGGAAGACAGTAAGTTGAAACAAGATAATTTTCATATTAAAATAATGATTTTTTTAAAAGCTGCTTTTATTTTTGTGCACCAACCAGTCCATCCTAAAGGAGATCAGTCCTGGGTGTTCATTGGAAGGACTGATGCTGAAGCTGAAACTCCAATACTTTGGCCACCTCATGCGAAGAGTTGACTCATTGGAAAAGACCCTGATGCTGGGGGGGATTGGGGGCAGGAGGAGAAGGGGACGACAGAGGATGAGATGGCTGGATGGCATCACTAACTCGATGGACATAAGTTTGGGTAAACTCCGGGAGTTGGTGATGGACAGGAAGGCATGGTGTGCTGCTATTCATGGGGTTGCAGAGAGTCGGACACAACTGAGTGACTGAACTGAACTGAACTGAACTGAAATGATGGAACCAGATGCCATGATCTTAGTTTTCTGAGTGTTGAGCTTTAAGCCAATGTTTTCACTCTCCTCTGTCACTTTCATCAAGAGGCTCTTTAGTTCCTCTTCACTTTTTGCCATAAGGGTGGTGTCATCTGCATATCTGAGGTTATCGATATTTCTCCCGGCAATCTTGATTCCAGCTTGTGCTTCCTCCAGCCCAGCATTTCTCGTGATGTACTGTGCATATAAGTTAAACAAGCAGGGTGACAATATACAGCCTTGACATACTCCTTTTCCTATTTGGAATCAGTCTGTTGTTCCATGTCCACTTCTGTTGTTTCCTGACTTGCATACAAGTTTCTCAAGAGGCAGGTCAGGTGGTCTGGTATTCCCATCTCTTTCAGAATTTTTCACAATTTATTGTGATCCACAGTCAAAGGCTTTGGCATAGTCAATAAAGCAGAAATAGATGTTTTTCTGGAACTCTCTTGCTTTTTTGATGATCCAGAAAATGCTGGCAATTTAATCTCTGGTTCAGCTTGAATATCTGGAAATTCAGGGTTCACGTATTGCTGAAGCCTGGCTTAGAGAATTTTGAGCATTACTTTACTACTATGTGAGATGAGTGCAATTGCGCGGTAGTTTGAGCATTCTTTGGCATTGCCTTTCTTTGGGATTGGAATGAAAACTAACCTTTTCCAGTCCTGTGGCCACTGCTGAGTTTCCCCAATTTGCTGGCATATTGAGTGTAGCACTTTTCACAGCATCATCTTTCAGGATTTGAAATAGCTCCACTGGAATCCCGTCACCTCCAGTAGCTTTGTTCATAGTGATGCTTTCTAAGACCCACTTGACTTCACATTCCATGATCACATCATCATGGTTATCTTGGTCTTGAAGATCTTTTTTGTACAGTTCTTCTGTGTATTCTTGCCACCTCTTCTTAATATCTTCTGCTTCTGTTAGGTCCATACCATTTCTGTCCTTTATTGAGCCCATCTTTGCATGAAATGTTCTCTTGGTATCTCTAATTTTCTTGAAGAGATCTCTAGTCTTTCCCATTCTGTTGTTTTCCTCTATTTCTTTGCATTGATCGCTGAGGAAGGCTTTCTTATCTCTCCTTGCTATTCTTTGGAACTCTGCTTTCAGATGCTTATATGTTTTCTTTTCTTCTTTGCTTTTCACTTCCCTTCATTTCACAGCTATTTGTAAGACCTCCTCAGACAACCATTTTGCTTTTTTGCATTTCTTTTTCTCGGGGATGGTCTTGATCCCTGTCTCCTGTTCGATGTCTTGAACTTCTGTCCATAGTTCATCAGGCACTCTATCAGATCTAGTCCCTTAAATCTATTTCTCACTTCCACTGTACAGTCATAAGGGATTTGATTTAGGTCATTCCTGAATGGTCTAGTGGTTTTCCCCACACTCTTCAAGTTTGAATTTGGCAATATTGAATTCATGATCTGAGCCACAGTCTTGTTTTTGCTGACCGTATAGATCTTCTCCATCTTTGGCTGCAAAGAATATAATGAATCTGATTTTGGTGTTGACCATCTGGTGACGTCCATGAGTAGAGTCTTCTCTTGTGTTGTTGGAAGAGGGTGTTTGCCATGATCAGTGCATTCTCTTGGCAGAACTCTATTAGCCTTTGCCCTGCTTCATTCTGTACTCCAAGGCCAAATTTGCCTGTTACTCCAGGTGTTCTTGACTTGCTACTTTTGCATTCTAGTCCCCTATAATGAAAAGGACATCTTTTTTTGGTGTTAGTTCTAGAAGGTCTTGTAGGTCTTTATAGAACAGTTCAATTTCAGCTTCTTCAGTGTTACTGGTTGGGGCATAGACTTGGGTTACTTTGATAATGAATCGTTTCCCTTGGAAACAAACAGAGATCATTCTGTTGTTTTTGAGATTGCATCCAAATACTGCATTTTGGACTCTTTTGTTGACTATGATGGCTTCTCCATTTCATCTAAGGGATTCCTGCCCACAGTAGTAGATATAATGGTCATCTGTGTTAAATTCACCCATTCCAGTCCATTTTAGTTCGCTGATTCCTAGAATGTCAAAGTTCACTCTTGCCATCTCCTGTTTGACCACTTCCAATTTGCCTTGATTCATGGACCTAACATTCCAGGTTCCTATGCAGTATTGCTCTTTACAGCATCGGACCTTGCTTCTATCACCAGTCACATCCACAACTGGGTGGTGTTGTTGCTTTGGCTCCATCCCTTCATTCTTTCTGGAGTTATTTCTCCACTGATCTCCAGTAGCATATTGGGCACCTACCGACCTGGGGAGTTCATCTTTCAGTGTCCTATCATTTTGCCTTTTCATACTGTTCATGGGGTTCTCAAGCAAGAGTACTGAAGTGGTTTGACATTCTTTTCTCCAGTGGACCACATTCTGTCAGACCTCTCCAGCATGACCCGTCTTGGGTGGCCCCACACGGCATGGCTTAATTTCACTGAGTTAGACAAGCTGTGGTCTGTGTGATCAGATTGGCTAGTTGTCTGTGATTGTGGTTTCAGTCTGTCTGCCCTCTGATGCCCTCTCTCAGCACCTACCATCTTTTTGGGTTTCTCTTTCCTTGGACGTGGGGTATCTCATCCCACATGCTGCATGGCCAAGAAAAAACCCCAGAACAATGAATTTAATGAAAATAAAGTCTTCAAAGCTCAAATATCTTAAAAACACATTCCACAGAATTTGTTGATTAGCTGATTATATTTATGGAAAGTGCATATTAAGTCATTTTTGTTTTAGCAAGTGATCATGATATATCAGATGGTCTTATGTGCACTTGTAGGTTTATTTGCTCTGTTTTTGCTTTGGGAATCAATTTTAATTGAGGAATGAACTATGTCAATGAAGAAAATTTATAAAGACATCTATCTTTCCAATCTAGCTTGGGAGTGCTTTCCTGGGGGACACCAGTTTCTTCAGAGCCCTTATAAAATGTCCATTTTGACTCCTTGCACCTCCAGTAGTCAGCCATTCAAGACCTGATATGTGACCACTCCCTTTCTCCTGGATGGTATCGATTTCTGCTCTTTGATAGACCTGCTGAGATGCCGACCAAATGTGTTGAGGTATCAACTCATTATTGTTAGCTCCATGTGCTTTTTCTTATATATTTTTTGCTATAAGGATTGAATCTTGTTACAACCAATTTATAACTCACACTGCAATATTTTAATTTTTCATCAAGGTTAAGTTAATCTGAGGGAGTATTCCCATACTTCTCTATTCTGACAATAATAATAATAGTTAATGTAATGCCCAACAGTCCACCAATTGTTTTTATTCACAATATTTATAGAAGACAGTCTATCATTATTATTCTCACCATATAATACAGGAAATATACTTTTAGGGGTTAACACTTCTAGAGTCACCTAGATATGAGGTCAGATTGCCAAGTTTTGATCACAGGCAGTCAGTCTCCAAGGTTTGTGTACTTAACCTCAGTAACTTGCAAAGAGTAAAATCCTGCCTATTTTAAGTGCCTGAGTTCTTGCCTGCTTAATAGAAGGATTGTGTCTTAACAGAAGCCTCATTTTCTTTATCATTGCATGTGTGCATGCCAACTTGCTTCAGTCATGTCCAGCTCTTTGTGACCCTATGGACTGTAGCCCGCCAGGCTCCTCTGTCCATGGGATTCTTCAGGCAAGAATATTGCAGTTGGTTGCCATGCCCTTCTCCAGGGGATTTTCCTAACCCAAGGATCGAACCCACATCTCTTGCATCTTCTGCACTGGCAGGTGGATTCTTTACCACTGAGCCACCTGGGAAGTCCTTTCTTTATCGTTACCCAGCATTTTAAATTATCATACTCACATTCAAAAAACTTTTTAAAGTGGGAACTATTTTCCTTTTTTAGGTATGTAAGGTAGAAAGAACTTGGGAAAGATATCCAAATTTGGCTTCAAGTGAGGCTTTACCTTCATTTTTTCCCCCTAATTGCTAACCAGTTGGTCCATCACCAGATTTTGAGCATTCCTTTCTTTCTCCCCTGATTTTTTTATGCCTTCTCCACTCTGCACTAATATCTTACACATATTATTTTCAGAAAAGTTTCAAGAAATCTCCAAGATCATTTATCTTTGTGCTACATATTAAGATAACTTCAGGTTGACTTGTCTTAAGATGTATCAGCTATTCAGTAAATTCACTGATACTGAATTTCTCTTGTTCACAATACAAATGAATAATAATAAATGTAATAAAAAGTATTTTAATTGAAAAAACACTGTATTAATTATGAGAAAGCTACCCTTAAATTTATGGCTATCCATGTGGATCAAGTGGTAAAGAATCCATATGCCAATGCAGAAGATGCAGGCAAGAGATGCAGGTTCAATCTCTGGGTCAGGAAGATCCCCTGAAGGAGGAAATGGTAACCCACTCAAATATTCTTGTCTAGAAAATTCTATGGACAGAGGAGTTGGCAGGCTGCAGTCCATGGAGTCACAAAGAATCAGAAGTGACTGAGGATACAAACACATACCCTTAAATTTACTATTTATGAATTTATCTTTTCTTTTATGGTATAAGCACAAGTCATTAGATTTTTTTGGTGATTGATACTTTAATATTTTAAATATTAAACATTTAAATATGGATGTCATCACCGATTCGATGGACATGAGTTTGAGCAGGCTCCAGGAGTTGGTGATGGATAGGGAAACCTGGGGTGCTGCAGTTCATGGGTTCACAGAGAGTCGGACACGACTGAGCGACTGAACTGAACTGAACTTTAATATTTTAAAGGTTGTTTAAAAGAAGATGTAAAATTGACGTATCTACCATGTATGAGAACAAATTGGTGTTTCCACTTTTGTTTTCTCTGCTTCAAAGATGAACCACTGTGGGTCACAGGCCCCTATGTGGCTGTCTCTGAAAGATTCAGAAACATTGCCTCCACCTGGGGAACTCAGCAACTGCCAGCTTGTGCCACATGGCAGTTTTTGTTCAGCACTGTGAAAGACTGCTGTCTTTTTCAAATCCCGGTGTTTGTAAGAAACTGTGAAAAGTTTTTTGTGTACTTCCTACAACCCACTCAAGGATGCATGGGATATTGTGCAGAAGGTGAGAAAACATGTGTGATGCACATGAATTGCTAGTGTTGGAACTCTGTGTTGGCGTGTTTGTGCCATCCTCTGGATGGGGTTTATGAAGCTAATGCAAATCTCAGTAAGATATTTGGTTTACTATTATTGCTAAAATGAGGCTAAGTTTCTGGTTTAAATTGGCCAGATTTGTTAAGGGTTCTTTGCCAAGATGTTTAAATCATCAAAATTATTTGTTAATGTGGAAGTGTGAACAGTTAATATCAGCAATGGTAATGTATATTGATACCATTTATCTTCTAATAACATTCAGTAGGAAGTACCTTTCTCCTTTATGATATTCTTCAGTTCAGTTCAGTCACTCAGTTATGTCTGATTCTCTGTAACCCCATGGACTGCACCATGCCAGGCTACTCTGTACATCACCAACTCCCGGAGTTTACTCATGTCCATCGAGTCAGTGATGCCATCCAACCATCTCATCCTCTGTCGTCCCCTTCCCCTCCGGCCTTCAACCTTTCCCATCATCAGCGTCTTTTCCAATGAGTTAGTTCTTCGCATCAGGTGGCCAAAGTATTGGAGTTTCAGCTTCAGTGTCAGTCGTTCCAATGAATATTCAGGACTGATTTCCTTTAGGATGGACTGGCTGGATCTCCTTGCAGTCCAAGGGACTCTCAAGAGTCTTCTCCTACACCACAGTTCAAAAGTATCAATTCTTCAGTGCTTAGCTTGCTCAAAGTCATAACCCCAGTCTAACCATTAAGCAAGTTCACATAAACCCAAATTGAAAAACATTCTACAAAACATGTAAATAGTACTATTTAGAAGTGTCAAAATAAAAAAAAAAACCATGAAAGAGTAAGAAATTGTCAAAGATTGGAGAGGACTAAGCAAGCATGACTAATGAAGATATCCTGGACTGGGTAACTAGAACTTTTTAGAAAAGAACACTCCGGAAAAGCTGGTAAAAATCTAAACAGAGACTTCAGTTTATTTACGAGTACAGTCCTAAAGGCAATTTATTAGTTTTGACAAATGTAGCATGGTTTTTAATAAGTGAACATTAGTGGGCAAGCTGAGATATTTCGAAAAATATTGTGGGTTTTCTTTTGAAAGTATTTTTCAGTACTCTTTACATCATATTTTTTCAACACTCTTTACACATGGTACCTCAGACTGTAAAGAATCGGCCTGCAATGCCAGAGACCCAGGTTCAATCCTTGAGTCGGGCAGATGCCATGGAGAAGGGAATCAGTATTCTTGCTTGGAGAATCCCATGGACAGAAGAGCCTGGCAGGCTACAGTCGATGGGGTTGCAAAGAGTTGGACATGACTGAGTGACTAACATACTTTTTATAAAATTTCAAATAATGTTATCAATTATTTATGTAAAATTTTGCAGATGTTTCAGCGGAAAGAACCAACAATTTACCAACATTGGTGGTGGTGGTGGTGGTTTAGTCACTAAGCTGTGTCCAACTCTTGCGACTCCATGGACTGTAAACTGCCAGGCTCCTCTGTCCATAGGATTCTCCAGGCAAAAATACTGGGGTAGGTTGCCATTTCCTTCTCCAGGGCATCTTTCCAGCCCAGGAATCAAACTGGGTCTCCTGCATTGCAGGCAGATTTTTTACTGACTGAGCTATAAGAGAAGCCCCATTAGTTTAAGAAATAGTGGCAACTGTTTAAAATTTAAAAAAAAAAAAACACAAAAACTTTTACTCTAGAGAATAGCATAACATACAAATAATTACTTCAGCAGAAATTTTATTTTGTTATTGTTTGCACTGAATTTAGAAACTCAGTATTTAAAATTTGCATTTTACAACATGCCTTTAAAATGTAAGAAATATTTCCTGTTTTATTGATATTACTACTCATTCAATTTCTCAAGCCTGAATACTCAGAAGTATTTCCCTCATTCTCCATATATGAGTCCTCTTACTGGTTTTAGGGAAAGGGAGATGATTGTTATTTTTTACTTTTATTATACAAGTTAGTCAAACATATACATAATTATCCTCTCTGATATGCCAATAAAAGCTTACCTTGAAGTACCATTTAGACTTCACTTAAAAGTCATAGATAGCAAACAAAAATGTCACTTGATCCTCTTAAGAATTTCTTTTTTGTGCTTAGCAAGAATCTGGACAAATGTTCAATAATGATGGTGATTTGGCCACTTTACAATGCCAGGTTGCGGTGTCTGTGAGTGTCTAGGCTCTTCCTGCATGGTGACAGGGTGAAGGTCCAGGTTTAACCTTTTTATCTGCTTTTAGACCGAATAAAATGAAAAACCCAAAGGCTGAAAGAGGGCTGGCGGTAACTGAAACTTGCCCCCTTTTAAGGAGCTTATTTGGGAAAAACCTTATTACAGCTACTTCAGATTTCCCTGGCTCTTCTCAGTCTCATCTTCAATGAGACTATGAAATGTTTTTTAACGTGGATATATTTCTACCCCAAACCTACGGTGATTGGGTAGGCAACAGTCAGTCATATTTACCTTAAAAACCATCAAAAAAGCAAAAATTAAGAAAAAAAATCTCATTTTAATAGTATATTCTCATGACTAGGTTTTGTTTCTTATAATTCATATGTCATTTTCACACAATTTATCTACCCTTAGCGATTTTTAGAAGCCAAATAAGAAAAGAAACATTGATTTAAGATTGTAATTGTAAAGAGTGTCATTCAAACAAAAGGATTGAATGCTTTTATTCGAATAATGCATGGAAAAATATTTTTCACATTTTACATAGTTAGCAAAATAGTCCTTGAGCTATACATGAAGAGGCAACATATCAATTGAAAATAGGCTATGAGAAATTAAGATTGTATTCTAGAAAGCCTACAGCACTCATGGAAAAATAAAATAGCATAGCTAATCAACCAACAAGGAGATAAAATGGATCATAAAATATACTGTTTGTTTGAGGCAGAAAAATGTGAAAAGTGCCAATAAGACAAACAGAAAACAACAACATGGTAAATGTAAACCCTACAATATCAATAATCAATTAAACAAAAATGGTCTAAAATCTCAACTGAAAGTCAGAAATTGTCAAATTGGACAGAAAAGTAAGACACAACTGTGGGCTGCCTAGAAAATCCAACTTTAAAGATTTCTAAAAATGAGGTTGAAAGTGTAAGAATGGAAAAAGATATACTTAGGTAACACAAATCACAAGGAATATGAGTGGCTAAATTAATAGACAAAGATTATAGAGCAAAGAATATCACATGGAAAGGCAGCATTCATTTCCTAGTGATAAAAGAGTCATTTGAACAATAGAATATAAAAATCTAAATCCTTAATGTACCTAATAACAGAGATTCAAAATATATGAAGCAAACTTATCCATCTTCAAGAAGAGATACACAAATCTATAGTCTATGTTGGAGATTAATACCCATCTGTCAATAATTGAGCATGTAGAAACAATAGCAAAGTGGAGGAGACTAGAAAATCCATGTTATCTACAAACTGCAAAATTGGAGGAGGCTAGGCAATCAGTATTATTCACAAATTGTACATGAAGCATTTACTCAGATATAACACATTCTGGGCCCTAAATTAAGGAAATTAGAATATTGGAAAAAGTTTGAAGTTAATTAATAGAAAAACCTACTAAACATCTATACTGGAAAAGAAAAACAGTCACAAATTAAAGACCTCAGCTTATACACTGAGCCTAGAAGAAGTACAGATGAGACCCAGAGTAAGGAGGAAACGGAAATAATGATCAGAGTGAAAATCACTGAAACAATACACAAAACAGAAAACTCAAGAAAATTAAAAGGTAGTTCTTTGAGAAATTTGAGAAAATTAGTAAGTTCCTAGCCAATTCAATCAATAAAAAAGAGAAGATAGAAACTACCAGTATCAGGAATAACAGACATAATATAACTACAGATTCTACATACATTACAAGAAAGGATTATTATGAATAACTCTGCCAACAAACTCAACATAAATGAAGCAGACAAATTTCTTGAAATACGCAAAATGAAAGCTCATTCAAAATAAATAACTTCAACGATCTAATGTCTATTCAATAAACTGTATTTCTAGTTAAAATCTATTACGCAAAACAAGGAAACAAAAACTCATGCCCAGATGACTTAGGAATTCTTCCCAACATGTAGGGAGGAAATACTACCAATTTTACACAACTCTTCCAAAAAATATAGAAAAGGGACAGCTAAACTTCTGTGCTTGCTGCTGCTAAGTCGCTTCAGTCGTGTCTGCCTCTGTGCGACCCCATAGACGGCAGCCCTCCAGGCTCCGCCGTCCCTGGCATTCTCCAGGCAAAAACACTGGAGTGGGTTGCCATTTCCTTTTCCAGTGCATGAAAGTGAAAAGTGAAAGTGAAGTCGCCCAGTCGTGTCCGAGTCTTTGCGACCCCATGGACTGCAGCCTACCAGGCTCCTCCATCCATGGGATTTTCCAGGCAAGAGTACTGGAGTGGGTTGCCATTAAACTTCTGTGATGTCAGTATTATTCCAAAAGTAAAACCAGATACAGGCATTACAAGAAAACTATAGAGCAACATTCCTCATGAATATAAATACATATGACCAAAAAAATTGCACATGAAAAAAACCACATGGTGATTTGGGCTGCAAATAACAGAAAAGAAGTAGAAATAATGTAAAAAGAAAATCCCAACACTAAGGTTTTAGGATATGTCATTGAATCTGAGGAAGAGTTAAATGGAATCCCTTAGAAAGTGTGGGCAAGAGAGCAATTCCATAATCTTAGCTGTAGGAATCTGCCTGGTGGCTCAGACAGTAAAGAATCCGCCTGCAATGTGGGAGACCTGGGTTCAATCCCTAGTTTGGGAAGATTCCCCTTGGGGAGGGTATGGCAACCCATTCGAGTATTCTTGTTTGGAGAATCCCCATGTACAGAGGAGCCTGACTGGCTACAGTCCATTGAGTGGAAGGGGCATGGGGGATATGGTGGGTTGCAAAGAGTCTGACATGACTGATCAACTAAGCACACACACAGACATTCCTATAGAGCTCCATTATTAACCTGTCTCAGGTTTCAACTCATCTCTGTTTAGTTCTAAATTCTTCTGAGAAGCAATCTGATGAACCTATCTTTGTTCATAATGTGCTGAACTTGGCATTGGGGTATGAGTACTACCATGACAGGGGTAGACTCAATTTTATAATCCTGTGCTTGACTCTGGAGGAGGCAATTCCTAAGGAAGGGATGTCCAGGTGATTGTTATAAATTTCTGGAGATTGTAATGTTTCATTACTTAATAATGCAGACTAAAATTTAAAATCCAAAATATGAAAGATAAAATTGTTTTAAAGTATGATTCCAAATTATCTTCATTTGATCTCATTCTGAAAAGGGAAAAAAAGTATTATAAAAGAAAAATGAGAACTAGTAAATCTTAACCTATATTAAAACATACTTCTCAAAAAATTGTCCTCTTAGATATCTATCACCTAACTATTTATCTTATCAGTTGGATAAATCTATAAACCTTAACCTTTTGCAGCTGTTTCTGATGCAAATTTATACCCATGTGGCCCTGATGAAACTGAAATTGAAGGTGACTATTTGTAAGTATCAGTTTGTTTTTAACAATGTGTTTATAAACCAATAATTTCAAAAGGTTTTTATTTCCTGTAACTTACTGTATGTGTTGAATTACAGTAGTATCTGACAAATAGTCTAGTGGATATCAAAAATAAAAATCACTCTATTATGCCATTAAGAAATAGTCTTGGAACTGGCAGAGGTATAGAGAGTTGGGTATATTCATGTCCTACAGATATATGTGTATACTGGTAGAATCTTTTCATGAGAAAATCTGGCAATTCATCTTAACAGCCTTAAAAATCAACATGTATTTATTTCGAGGAATTCCACTTTCAAAATCTACCTAAAGAAATATTTAAAGTTAGTTATAGAAGCATTTTTCAAATAATATGAAAAAAATTGCACATATCCAGTTCCTGCTGGTTATTCAATATTTTTGACACATGCATTATGATAAAATACTCTGTAAACAATATTATAATGCAAGAATACATACTTTCACCTTAGTAGTAGTCTTGGTACTTTGTACCAAACAAGCTTGAAAGATAAACCCAAAAATGTTCATGGTGGTCCCTTCCCAATCTATATTTTTCATTTTCTATTTTAAAATTTTAAAAGTTATTTCAAATGTTTAGGCTCCCTTCCTGTAACAAAAAACTCTAAGTAGTTTGTCTAATAAAATTTATGATGTCTAGCTAATAGGGGGCAGAAATTAAAATTATTTATTGAAACATTAGCCTTTTTGTTGGGTTTGTTGATAAAATATATTGATAATTATATGGTGATATACTGAATGAAAGAGGAATTGTTGACATATAATTAATATATCTGAAAAAAGTATCTTTAATGGTGAAATAGACCATATTGACGTAAAATGAATCAGGATAAATCATATAAAATTTAGATACCAGCTCTTTGTCTTTAAAAAAGTGGTACTAGAATAATCCTCAAATAAATCACTCTGTGTTGTTTTTCTATGCCCTATTTCATTTGCAAATGGATTTTCCAGTCCATTTTCCTAGTGCTCTCTAAACAAGCAATTGTTATATCTCAAAGTCTCAGTTTGATTAGACCCTGTTATAAGAGAATCAAATAATATCCTTAATAATAGTAACATTAACCGTAAAGTATAATTTTTTCTGTATTATAGATTTGGGTTTTATCATACACTTATATTAAGTAAAATCACTTCTCCCTCTTGAATAAACAATAAATTTAAGCCACTTGTTATGATACTCAGAATATTTGTGTAATTGATTGGAAAAACTGCAGTACAGAGTCACACACAATTTGAGAAAGTAACACTTGAATGAAAATATTGAGTCAAAAGTCAACAGATAAAGCTTCAGGATAAAACAGAGAATACATTATAGCAGGTGCTTTCTTGGAATTGACAAAGTGATAATTGTGCCTTTCAAGCAGAAATAATTTATCTGTTGTTGTTTTTGAAATCTTTTTCTTTATATTTTAGCAAATGTTTTTTGATCTACATTGTTGCAAACAGTGATTAGCTTACCCAAATAGAGGATGCCAATTCATTCAAAAATTAATTTCATGATTTATTTTCTTTTCAGTCATTTGTTATCTCTTCCTAGTAATCATTTCCATAGATAGTTCTTCCTTATTTGGAAATAAATTCAACATTTTTTTTAGTTTATTTAATAGAAAATTTTCATTCAGATATGTAATTTTTCAAAAGCATATATAGTCCAAAGTAGTCTATTATTTCCTTCAAATCTAGATAATGATTTGGCCTAATGTTTAAAATGTTTGGCAAAATATTTATTACTTAGATTAATTTGAAGATGGTTCATTTGTTATTGGGATTTTGTAACTAGATATTTAACAAATAATACTTTAAAATTTCTGAAATTATATAAGTTTGTTCCCCTCACATTTAGACTAAGGTCTCAGAATTTTCCAAAATCTACATTACAGAACTGAAAAAATTATTTTGTGATTATCATAAAATTAATTACAGTGAATATCATAGAAAATATTTGTATATTTTAGGACATTTAAAAAATCTTACTTTGAATATTTATCAGTCAGATATTTTTCTCTTTTCTAAAATAGAACAGAAAAAAAATCAAAAGCTATTTTGAAACATTTAGATTCCCCCAATTTAATCTTCAAAATGCCCAGGCATAAAAACTGTAAAATCTTCCTGAGTTCCTAGAGAAACTTTAAACTTTTTTAACCTCAGAATAATGAAAAGAATGACTGCTGTTTAACACTTAATATTTTTCACCCCTGCTGCTGCTAAGTCACTTCAGTCATGTCCAACTCTGTGAGACTCCACAGACAGCAGCCCTCCTGGCTCCTCTGTCCCTGGGATTCTCCAGGCAAGAATACTGGAGTGGGTTGCCATTTCCTTCTCCAATGCATGCATGCATGCTAAGTTGCTTCAGTCATGACCAACTCTGTGTGATCCCACGGACAGCAGCCCACCAGGCTCCTCTGCCCACAGGATTCTCCAGGCAAGAATACTGGAGTGGGTTGCCATTTTCTTCTCTGAATATTTACCACTAACATAGTATAATCACTTCTATAATGAATATCTCTTTCAACCCAGAGTAATGATGGATTGGGTTATGAGAGTAACTTATAAAAGGGTAAAGCATTTGATTTTGCATTATCATGACTATTTTTATAACAGGAAATTATTAAGTAGAAATATTATTTTATTTGTTCCTTTTTTTTTTAGAAAGGATAATTGCTTAACAGAAAGTAAATTCCTTTCCTTTTCAAGAGCTAGACTTTTCAAGAGTTGTCATATTCAACATGCATTAATACAAGCTTGATAAGCTGATATATTTCTCTGCTATCAATATCTATGAGATTATGAGTCAAAGTAAGAGTATGGTACTTTGCTGATTGCTAGAGAATAATTATTTTTCTAAATGTATTTTACTTTTCCTTAATATAAATCCCTGAGTTACAGTTTTCATGAGCTTTCCCATAACACCTCTTTAAGATGACCAACTACAAATTTTCTCCCACCAGGTCAGCTGTCTGTCTCATTACCATCACCAGCTCCAGGAAGGCCACAGGTTGTGGCGGAGCTTATTGAGTCCAGGCTTTTCTGTAGGTGTGCTTTTGATGTTTTCCCTACAAACAACTCCATGGGATTTCACATAGCTTGGTCTAGGCTTTCTTCTCAAGAAATCAAAGAAGAGCTGAAACAAGAGACCACAGTTCAGGTATTCTCTCTTTTAGAACTGGATGGTATAAATCTCAGTGGAGACAGGGTATGTTCAAGAAGTTGGATTTTCTTTTATTTTCATAAATGTGTTAATTTTAAAAAATGGATTTTAAAATTGGAAGTGGGGACGAATTGGGAGCTTAGCATTGACACATATATAGTCATGTAAAATAGATAGCTAGTGGGAACCTGCTGCAAAGCACAGGGAGCTCAGCTCAGTGCTCTGAATGACCTAGATAGGTGGGGAGGGGCAGGGAGGTCCAAGAGGGAGGTGATATACGTATACTTACAGCTGATTCACTTCATTGTGCAACAGAAACTAACATAACATGGTAAAGCAATTATACTCCAATAAAAATGAAAAACGAAAATGCTAAAAAATATATATATTCTAATATAAGTTTTATCCTCAGGATATAAAGCACAATGTTTTTCTTTTAATTTTTTTTCTTGGGAGTTGTGCCAACTCCAGTGATAACTGGATTAATCAGTAATCTTAGTGACTTTATATGAGTATCTGCTTTAGTAATTCACTGATTATTATCAATGAAGCCTTATGAATTTATGTCCCTTTCTTGTTTTAAAATATAATCTTATTCTGGAAAAAAGTTTCTATTTTTTCAATGATAATATCATTTATTATCCACCTTTAAAAACATCTTAAGTACAAAGTCTACAAAACACTGATTTATGTTGAGGTTTAAATGATTAATATTTTATAGCAGACTTTTTCTCAATTTTCAAGCAAGCTTTTAAATTACTTTTTTCTGTTATATCTTATGCACAATCTACCAAAAGTTAAAGTACTTTAATAATTTATCCATATGTCTTCCATAATTGTGTTGCTAAATGACTATTTGTTAACTGTATTCATAGATATTTTGTAGTGCTTTCATCTTTTTCTTGGAGAACCCACATGTACAAAGTTTAGCCGTCGAAAGCTGAGAATTTTTTGCCAGCATTAAGGTATGTAGCAGTGGGTGTAGATTTGAAAGGTTATTCCTCTGGAACTGTGTTTTCCACATTGTGATCTGCAGCTGCTGGTTCCAGAACCACATCACAGACTCCATGCTGAGACCCAAGAGTTTGTACTTTTTGAGAAATAGCTCAAATAATTCTAGTGCCAATGAGCTTTGAGGTCCTGTTACTGAACTAAAGTTGGAATATACTTGCCTTTTTTTTTTTTTTTTTTTTTTTCAGAAAAAAATTCTGTCTGCCTTGAACCAGAATCATGAAGGCAGGCTTCAACCAGACTGCCTAAAATGTGTTGTGGAACGAAACTGTGCCTAAACTCTAAACATTACAGCAACTCCATGTACTCTTCTGTGCATTGCTGATGTATTTAAGGGTTTGGTTTTAATTGATCTTGTTAGTTAAAAAATTCTATTTAGTTTATAGTTTATTGCTATCATCAGCTCACTCAGCAAAACAGGAGCTATAGAGGGGAATGCCCTTTCAAAATTATTATATCTTAGAAATAAATTATGTTTTAACATGATTGCTTTACATGTTTTCTTACACCAATTACAACCTGAATTGAGCACTATATCTGAAGATGGGAATGAATACCAGTTGAGGATAGAGAGCACAGTTCCTATTGTTTGTCCTATTGGATTCAGTGAGCTTGATCAGGAGTGCAAAATCTCATTAAAACTGACAACTGTTGATCAAGGTAATATGCTAAATCCATTTCATTACTAGATTTCAAATAATAACCAATGCTTTTTTCCTTCAGGAAGTCACTGGAGTGCACACATATAATTAATTATATTGCATGTTTACATCATTTTACAACTCAATCATGTTAATAATACTGGGCCAAATTTATGATTGCCAAAGCAATCTATATTGCAGTCCATTTATCCCTCCAGGGCTCAAAGCACAAGTTAGGAAAAAAAGACAATAATAAACAGTTTCCACATTGTTATCTTTCTCTTCCTTCTCTTTTTTCTCTTCTTCCTTCTCCTCATCCTTCCACTTACTCTTCTCTTTGCTTTGTTTTCAGAGATTGAGGGACACACTGGTCTTTAAGATCTTCCAAGTCATCCCTAATGAGGAAGGTGTGATAAGTTATGCTAAAAGTTCAAGCTTATGTAACACAAATCTCATAATGCATTCTTCCCACTCTGCTCTCTAATGTTAGCTCATGTTTGAGATGTTTTGCTTTCAAAGCCTTCCATTTAAATTACTAGTTATAGAGACTGTATGACACGGTCACTGCCACAGCCACAGAGAGAGCTGAAATTCTCCCTCAGAACAAGAGAGGCTATGAGAGGACAAACTGTGTATAGTGGTGATTGGGTTGATTGGGTTTTTTTCCGCTAAGCCTCTGATATAGGGACCAAGCAAGTAAAATATAAATAAAATAATTTTCAAGAGAGATTATAACTCTGTTCATATATTAATACCTTTTTCACCATAGGGCATAAACTTTTATTTACTAAATACACCAAGTGCAATGTATCTAGGTCTTCACATCTATATTATACCTAATTAAATCAGAGAAACAAAAGGATAAAAATGCTAAGAGATTGCCTCATGAGAAGTACTCACCCAGAAAAACAGATGACTATAGAGACAGAAAAAAGAATCAAAAGAGGCTATCCCAACATGCTTGACACTCAACAGGCTTAGGTAACACCCAACTATTCCCTCGGGTTTCAGGAGCACCATAAGCAACACTTTATTTTTAAATACAACCCAGAATATGAAATTAAACCCTCTCTTTCAGGCTGTTTGACACGTCTACTTCAAGCTATTTGCTTATTGTGTATATTTGCATAATATGCAAATTTTACTAAAGTTTATGGGGAATAATAGGAAGAAAGTAATGTGACTGACATCTTCCAAAATTGTTTTAGGCAAAGAATTCCTTCCAAGTGTACTTTAAAGTATATTTGCCTGCTCTAAATTCTTTCAACACGATAAGCACTGTTAAAATAATACAAAAACAGCCTAAATATATTCCTACATTTTAGAATTTTATCTGTTATTTGTCAATTAAAAACAATTTCCTCTTTTTCTGGATAAAATTTATTTCATCCTGATATTCTTCATCTCATCTTCTTTAAGTATATTTTCATTATATCTCTACTCCTATAGAGCAGAAGTTGGTGTCTCCTACCTTATTTCTGGGCTTCACAGGTAGAGCTAGTGGTAATGAACTGGCCTGCCAATGCAGGAGACTTAACAGACCTGGGTTCAATCCCTGGGTTAGGAAGATCCCCTGGAGGAGGAAGTGGCAACCCACTCTAGTATTGTTGCCTGGAGAATCCCATGGACCGAGGAGCCTGGCGGGCTACAGTCCATAGGGTCGCAAAGAGTCAAACATGGTTGCACCTCTGAGCACACACATGCAGTATATTTCTAGAAAGACCCCACTGCTTTTTCACAGTCTTAAAAAGAACAGTACTTGGCCCTCATATCATAGACTAGGGGAAATTATGTCTGTGGTCTATCTAAGCAAGATATATTTCATATTCACCTTAGGGAGATGGCTAAGAGTTTAGATGTTTCTGTTATTTGTTATGTATATGAGAAAAGTATATATTCCTAGGGGAAAAAAAATGCATGAAGAGAAAATTTTTTCAGGAACTTAGAATCTATGCAGTGAGCCTATCTCAGATGGACTTTGTATTCACCAATGGGATGTGAGAACAAACTTCTTTTATAGCCAGCTTTTGGTGGACTCTATCCATTTTGTTTAGTTACACAAATTGCTAGAGTTTCTTCCTTCTCTTTTCTTTCCAAATTATTTCTGTGTGTATTTTTTGTTCCAAGGCAAAAAGCATCTCAAAGTTCTGAATATATTGGGACATTTGGAAGGTGAAAAGAGACTGAGGATTTATTTCTGGTGTAGAATTACTTAGTTTTGATTTTTCTGTTTTTTAAAATGAACTCTGTATCAATAATTAAATCTGCTTGGTGAACTCTGTTTCAGTAATCATTGCTATCCCTCAACAATGGATAGAGAGAATATAAGTTCAAGCCCTAAGATTTATCTGTACCCAAGGCCTAAAAGAATTAGAAAGAAAAAATTAATTATGTTTCATAGTATTAGAATTACATTGGTTTCTTTACAGAAACAAAAAAAAATTTATATTGCTTCTAAATTATTTCCAAGAGCATATGAATTTATAACCTATGAAAAATAGTAATATGTATGTATATATGTTTACACACATGTTGATTAACTATTTGTAAAGATTAGGTAGAGTTCAATAGCTTTGGCCTATTTAGGCAGAAATTACCAATATATTTTTAAGTAAGAGTAAATAATTTAAGAATAAATTCTGAATTCACTGTTTTATGTTATTATGGATTTTGGTTGGTATTTTCTCTTAGGAAAATTTTCTGTGTATTTTGTTCACTAAAATAGGTACAGAACAGCTAGGCTTAAATTTGGCACTGTCTTCCTGTCCTGTGGACCTTCACCAGACATCATCTTGTGCTACCGGAACCTGCAGCCAAGCTTTTGTCTACTACACTGTGGTTACAGATTTTTCACAAGATGGGAACAGAGTCACAAATATTGTAGTAGAACCTCGAGTTCATGAGAATTTCCTGTGGAACAGCTACATTTCAGACAGCATCCAGGTTAACAAATTATAAAAATCTTTTTATAAACTAAGCTTTAAAAATATGTGTATTTTATCACTATACCTTATAAACTTTTCATCTCAAAATTATTTAATGAGCTATTTCAGTTTTTAAATGATTCCTACCTTAATAACTATGATAAAACAGTAGCTGATTAAAAATTCACTGAGTTTGTTAGAAAATGTATTGTATATCTCTAAATAACAATTAATAGTAATATTTAGGGAAAATTTCTTTGCTTTTAAGATCAGAGTGAAAGATGTCCCAACTGCTTACTGCTATTCATTTACTGATCCACATATAATCACCTTTGATGGCAGGTAGGTTCCTGAAAGCTTTCTCCTTTGGTAGTTTGTGTTTTTCTTGGATTCTGTTGCTTTGTTTTAAACATTATACTATTATTTTTCTTAGTCCTCTTCACTGAAAGATTAAAAAGGAAGGCATGTATGAACATCACTGTTTTGTTTCTAAATATTTGTTCGTGTGAAATGTTTTTTGCCCTAAAATCTAGTTCTTTTTAAATATACAGAATAATTGTGAAGCTGAGTTTGTAAAAATAAAGATTCTTATAAATACAGTCATTTTAGCTTGACCATTTATTTATCATAATGATTAAATTATCTATTCTAGAGATATGTACTGTATTGCATTTCTACAAGATATTGAAATAATAATATTGAAGGTTTAGGTAAGATGATTAAGCTAACACATATAATTATTTAAAAAATTAACCACTTCTAATTCATTGCAAGGATACTCAGGGGAAAAACTGTTATAGCCATCATGAATACCTGGATGTCTGCCTTTAGAACTTAACGTAAACTGAGCAAAATGACTCAGCAGTAACCTAAACCAGCTTGCTATTAATACCTGCATAGAAGGATTTAAACTCAGTTATATTGTTTTGGGAAATACATGATATTAAGATGTTGCTAAAGAAATAATAAGAATACCTCCTCATTGAATCATAATTTTCTTTGTGATAGCAGCTCATTTTGTCTTTAAAAAATTATAATGTGATCATTAATAAAATTATTTAATATCAGCAAAAAGATATAGAGCCCCCCCACCAATAACAAATGAAATTCCAAAAGTTTGAAAAGGTATTGAAAGTTTGTAGGAGGTGACCCCACATACAACAATCTTTTATGACTAGAATTAACTTCTTTATGATTAAAGCTAAACGTAGAAGCTTTAGTGGAAAAACCTGAAGAAAGCATAGTGGCTATTAATTTAATTTGTTATAATTCAACAATATCAGCCATGTAACAACTAAGTGGCAAACCACACTCTAAGTGTTGCAGTATGGAAGTGCACAAGGCAGACATCCCCTGACCTCGCGAGGCTTACGTTTGTATGGGTGGAGAGAGACATACACGCCAAAGTACGTAGTGTATCTGAGGGGAAAGAAAGCAGTGTCAGAAAGAGAAGGCTGAAAGTCGGACTGACTGAAGTGATGACACAGAAGAAAAATGTACTGAGAGAGATTTGGGTGTTTATTACTACCTTGTTTCATTTAGTAACCTGCAAATAATTGTTGTGATGTATGAAGCTATTAGAACATAGATTTTCCATTCTTGCATCAAAATATATTAAATGCATATAAATAAATTTAATACATATTTAGTTTATAACATACTGTTGTGATATTTTATACCAATTCTTAATGCAGTGGACTTCTGTTAATGATAGGATGTATGATAACTTCAGGAATGGAACATTTGTGCTTTATAAGAGTATGCCACATGATTTTGAAGTCCATGTACGTCAGGGGGACTGTGGAAGTTTTCACTATCCTGTGTCATGTAACTGCGGCTTTGTTGCCAAAGAAGGTGAAGTAGTTACTTTCGATATGTGCAGTGGTCAGCTGCATGAATCACAGCCATATTTATTTGTAAAGAGCCAAGATGTAACCAGCAATATCAAGATAAGCGAACAGTATGTATGATTCTGCACTGTTAAAAGTATTGTTTGTTTTTTTCTGCTGATGATTTTGGATTCAAATCTGAATTTCATCTATATTAAATTAGGTGCTATTATTTTCCAGTGTTAGTTTTTTTAAGAAAATAACTTACCAATTAACACTGATCTCAGAATACATTTTTTCACTTACCACACAAATAGATACAACAAAGTTAAAACTGTCAAATCTAAAGTGCCTTAAGATTTCAATATGATAACAGTGGATTATTCATAAAAATATTTTTTATAATATCCAATAAACAGTATATTAGGCAGAGATGAAATATATAATTAAGAATAAATATTCAGTAGTAACTATTTTTGAAATGAATACAAATGTTTCTGCTTCAGGAATAAACTGGTAGGTACATGAAAGAGATTAGAAAACCAAGAAATAGACCTAAGGTTATATATTTTAAAATAATACTTAATATCTGTGAGCTGATTATTTGCATTTTAAGGTCATCTTCCCTTTATCTTCCAAAAAAGTAAATTTCAGGTGAATGAAATTTAAAATTTAAATGAAAGTAGAAGTTGCCAGGTCCAGCACAGCGGGTGAGAAAGACCTGAAACGGGGGAGAGCACCGTAATGAAAAGACAGACCCCTATAATTTGGCAAGCGGGGAGTCAGGGGGCCATCCTGTTGTTCATGCCAGGGGGACAAAATGGCTCCTTCCAGCCCGCACTTTTATTGGCAGAAGTCACATGAGATCATTAGGGAATAGCTATACGGGGGAGTTTGATTAGCGCGAGCGGCTCTGCTGTTGATCAGGAATACAGGAATAACTTGTTTTGTTTCCATGGAGACGGACGCAGGGGTAGGCAGTGAAGCGGAGCAGAGAGCACTTCCTGCCCCAAGAATGTCAGGTCAGCATGCTTACCAGGACAATCACCAGGACGCGGTTTGCCGCACCCTTGAGTCATGGGGCAGGTTCCGGTCTCTGCTCTGCCAGGCTGCAACAGAAAGTTTAAGTGAATGTTTTTATAGCATTGAGATGAGTAAGAATTTTTAGCATAGCTTTATATATTTGAATTGTCATTAAAAACCAAAATGCAAATCAAAAATGGAAAATATTTGCTACATATAAAGCACACAGTTAATATAGAAAGCACTCATACATCACTAATATATAGTCAGCAGTCCAATTAACATGAGCAAATAATATAAATAGGCAATTCACAAAGAAATAAAACTGACTAATATGCCCAGAAGTACAAATAATCAACAAAAAAATGAAAATGTCAACCTCATTAGTTTATCAAAGAAATGCAGATCAAACACCTCTCATGCAAGACCAAGTGTAGAAAATGTAGTTACAGTCTTTCCAGAGAACATATGTAGTATTCATATATAATAATCTGAACCTATGCATGCCATTTTTTCAGGAAATCTTAGTTCTGAAAATTTATCAAAGTAAAATAATCAAGGATGTGCAGAACCTTAGTGATACTCATTATATTTTTCCAAGAGGGAAAAAGTACAATTAATCAGTGATTAATAAAACCATTTAACCAAAACCCTAAATATAATGTTGTCACATAATAGAACATTTTGTACTCATGAAAATTTTGGAGTAAATGTGGATTTATTGACAGGTGAAGAAGATATTAATGAAATATAGGAGTGGTTTACAAAGCACTTGCATTAAGATATAATAGCTATCTCAGATTGAGTAGTAATGTAAAATTTGTTTGCTTTAAAAATATTTTTCTGCAGTGAACACTTAACTGTTTCCATACAAAGGAGAAAAGCTCTATTTTTAAATTTAAAACTTTAAAAGGGGAAGGAGAGTCAGAGGAACGAAACACAGGTAGTGTGTTTTCAGTGATCTTCAACACAGACATCAAAGCGCCTGACGTGGGAGAGGGGTGATCCGCCTGTGAGGAGGGGTGATCCTCCTATGAGGAGTGGTGATCCTCCTGTGAGGAGGCTCATGGATGACATAGGCTCTTAAGATGATTCAAGAAACCTCCTTGCTCCCATTCCCAGTTCCCCAAGCTACTTTCTGGTATAATTTGGCTTCTGATTCTATTTACCTACTGACTGCAAGAGAATACTGATTACCCACAGGAATCTGTTCTCCTCTGGAATTATATTTATTATAATTTATTATTATATTATATATAATATATTTATTATATTTATTATAATTATTACTATATATTATAGTAACTTAATTACTCAGCAGTCTAGCTCTACATGAAATAATTATTATCAGAGATATTATTTTGGAAACATTATCCTCAACATTTCTAGCTGTTTTAGTTGTATAAAATATTTGCTTTAGCGTAAATTATTAAACAAAATATCTCAGTGAAAGGACCAATATGGAGATAAAACTTCAAGATACAAAATATATAAAGATAAAACTTAATATTTTGCTCATTTTACTAATATGCTTAGTTTTTTTTCTAATCGATCTACTCATTATTTTGTCCCAGTAAATTAGAGGAAGACATTAGAAAGTCAATTTGATTCTCATAATCATTAAACCAATAACTCCTGATTTTCCTCCTACTGCCACCAACCTCCTCTTTTCCATCTCAGTAAATGCAAACTTCTTTCCTCAATTGTTCATGTTAAAAAGTCATAGTCACTTTGACTTTTCTTTTTATATCAAGCCTCATATTTGATCCATCAGAAGCAAATTCACCTCGTTTCAAAGAATTTTATCTCTTTCCCTGCTACCAACTTAGTCCAAGCCACCATTCTCTCTCCCTGAATTATTTTAGATTCTCTCAAAGTTTATTCTCCATGCAGTGATTCCTTTGAAATGTTAAGTCAGACTGTATTATTCCTCTGCTTAAATCTCTTTGTTGGCGCTTCATCACCTTCAGAGTAAAACTGGCAGGCCCTACTATAGCTTGCTGCTGCTAAGTCGCTTCAGTTGTGTCCGACTCTGTGCGACCCCATAGACAGCAGCCCACCAGGCTCCCTGTCCCTGGGATTCTCCAGGGAAGAACACAGGAGTGGGGTGCCATTACCTTCTCCGTACTATAGCTTAGAAGACCCTATATAATCTGAGACTCTTCTCTCACTGAACTCATCCACCATTCCTCCATAGGTCATTACTTTCTAGTGTTCTCTAGTGGAAGCTTTACTGTTCCTCATAAAGACCAAGCCTGCTTCTACCTCAGGACCTTTGCACTTACCACTCCCTCTCACTGACACATTCTTCCACCATATCTTCATGACTGACTTCCTTGTCTTTTCTATTCAAATACCATATTATCATAGAATCCTTCCATGGTCATTCTAAATAAAATAGTTTCTCTCACACAACCCCATAGCATTTATCTCCCTTAATGCATTAATAGTTAATATACTTTTTTCCATTGTTTTGAAAATATACTTTTTCTCCATTGTCTTATATGATACACTTCATATTTATTTTTCCTTTTTTGCTCTCCCATAATGGAATGTAAGTATCAGGAAGGCCAGGACTATTATATTTCCAACATTTAGAAAACAGCAGAAACATAGAAGTTGCTGTGTAAACATTTGAATATATAAAAGAATATTATTTTTCTAAATTTTCATAAATATTTTAGAACTTTAAATACAAATAGCAGGGTTTTTATATCCTATTGCTTTTAAAGTTATATTCACGTAGATCTTGATAGTTCTTAAACAAAGTATTCAATTACTTTTTATACTGAATTTATCTATTTTAACCACCAGATCTTGCTGATAGAGATAATGAATAATCTTACCATGACCAGAAGGAGAGAAATACCGTAAGAAGGTCATTTGACTGTGACTGATAAAGAAATTATTTTATCCTATGACTGAGAAGTATACCTAAGATTATGGTAGCATGCAGGATAGCAATAATGCATAAAAATATCAACAATACTGGGACAACAGCATGCACAAAATTTGATAATTCTTTCCTAAAACTTAAGAATTGCTTCCTAATTTAATACATTGCATTGCTAAATACATTATCTTATTACAAGGGCATTTTTTCATAACCTATTTTTATAAGAGCATTTTTTTCTGTAACGTGTCTCTATGACATAAACCAAATGGCAAAAGTAAAACATACGCAGGGTGGCAGTAATTTGTTAATACTTATATTATTTGGTATCAAATATTATTAAAATATTAATTAAACCTGTATAATTGGGCACTGATAATACCTGTAATGCTATTTCTATTGGATTGAATAGTAGGTAGCACTTCTTTTAATACTAGATTACTGTTAACATCTAACAGTTTAATTAATGTACTAAATAATATTGGGGATAGACTTTAAAATATTATTTTACATATGGTTTTAATTTTGGCCTTGAAAATAATTAGTTTTTTCTGGAATTAAAGAAAATATGGTCTATTTTTTAAATCATTTTTTTCTGAAGACAAGGTTCCTGAGATTATAGAATTTGAGAATGCTGGATTCTGTAATATTTGGAAATATAACTGTGTGATGGTGAGAGTTTTGGGTCAAGGCTTCAAAGAATCACCTTCAATTAAATGTGAAGTTACTAAACTGAAGATATGTTAATTATAATGTCAAAAACAATTAAGTTCATGAGTTATTCAGGTTAATTTACTTTAGTTTGGAGTATCAATTAGCAACATAATCTCAAAGGATGTCATATCCTCAGAGAGCTGAACAGGAAAACTGTTAAGTTGCTTAACCATAAAGCTTCTCCATTCCCTAACTCTATTAAACTGTTTTTTATCATTTTTATTGAGGCATTAGCTCACTATTTCACTCACAATAAGAAATTAAAATAATATCAAATGATATCAGCTTCTTTATTGAAATGTAAAAACACAAAGAATGGTGGTCATTTTAATAGAAGATACTGTGCTTTAATTATAGGATTTAGAGATATGAACAATTCCCTTTTACAAACCATAAAGTTAGGAATAATTGTGCTTATCCTTTGTATTTCCCTTATTATAGATTTCATATGGGAAAATTGCAAAAAAAACAAACGTTTTTCTTTCTTGAAGCCACATAAGACAGACATGGTCACTCAGTTTGAATATTAGTGCATCAAATTATAATTTATTTTTGATGATATTTATATGATCTTCTGTTTATTTGTGGAATTTTATTTTAAGGAAAGCACTTTAAATTTAGAAAGTACTTATTACGTTGGGTAAGCTAGAAACTTACAATAGTAAATCATAATTTAGTATTTTTTTATTATTTTTCTCTCAATTCATTCTGAGATTGAGAATTTAAGGAGGAAATAACTTTTGTATGTGTCTTTGGAAAATAGTTATACACAAGAATTATGCTTATTTCAAGATTTTATGAGTAGAGCCTTTCCAAATGAGCCATGAAATATTTTAACCTCAGTGAAATAATAAGACATGTAATAGGAAATGTAATATATATTATTTCACTCACTTTAGTGTCGCTCAAGAAAGTTGTCATTATACTGTTCTTGGCAGAATAAACCACATGCTATCATCACATCATATCACATCACATCAAATGTGATCATCACACTCCAATTAAGTGATATGACGAGAGAATTTTATAGGTTTATATTCTCTTGGAAAGTACATTTTGTTCTTTCAGATATACTTTTTACCGTGATATTTCTTCTCATATTACTTCCCTCCTCCAAATATCTGATAAAGAGTATACTCTGGAATTCTCTAACTCTATACAGAAGTATAGGAAAAATATATATATTCACTAATAAGAACCAAAATTACATACATTAACTATTTTCTTTCTCAACCTGTTTAGAGTGTTTATGTATTTTATTTGTAATACTGTTGGATTTATTAGCATTTCTATTCCATGTTGAATTTCCTTCACACTCTGGTTGATTTTAGTTATATACTTATTTGGAAGGTATGTGATATATTATAGTGGTTCTAATAGTCGATGCCATACAAAAGGTATACACTGCAGAGAAGTGTCATTTTCTTCTCATCCCTGTGTTCCTCTCCCCATTACTCCTTCTTTCCATCCTGTTTCCATCCACTTTCCTAAAGTATCCTTTGTTTTTTTAGTTTATTCTTGTATTTCTTTTGCACAGTCAGTTCAGTTAGTCAGTTCAGTGCTCAGTCGTGTCCGACTCTTTGCGACCCCATGAATTGCAGCACGCCAGGCCTCCCTGTCCATCACCATCTCCCAGAGTTCACTCAAATTCAGGTCCATCCAGTCGTTGATGCCATCCAGTCATCTCATCCTCTGTCATCCCCTTCTCCTGCCCACAATCCCTCCCAGCATCAGAGTCTTTGCCAATGAGTCAACTCTTCACATGAGGTGGCCAAAGTACTGGAGTTTCAGCTTTAGCATCAGTCCTTCCAAAGAACACCCAGGACCGATCTCCTTTAGGATGGACTGGTTGGATCTCCTTGCAGTCCAAGGGACTCTCAACAGTCTTCTCCAACACCACGGTTCAAAAGCATTAATTCTTTGGCGCTCAGCTTTCTTCACAATCCAACTCTCACATCCATACCTGACCACTGGAAAAACCATAGCCTTGACTAGACGGGCCCTTGTTGGCAAAGTAATGTCTCTGCTTTTGAATATGCTATCTAGGTTGGTCATAACTTTCCTTCCAAGGAGTAAGCGTCTTTTAATTTCATGGCTGCAGTCACCATCTGCAGTAATTTCTTTTGCACAGAGGAAAATATAAATTTCTTCTTCTTTTTTTCCCTATGAATGGTGGCATAATACAGATGTTCTTTTTTACTTTTGCAGTAGTCATTTTTAACAAGCTTTTATCTAGAGCTCCACCCACCCAGTCATTTTCTTCATTCACTCTAACAGCATCTAGGACTTCACAGAATCCAATTTTTAAGAACTGGATCACTTAAGTGATCCAGAATTAAGAATGCCATCACTTACTAATAGGATTAAACCTAAATTGCTATGTTAGAAACAAATGACCCTTCATCATCCAGCTATTGTCTGTTTTTCCAGGTGTGTACTTCCTGTACTCTAGGAAAATCCTATGCTTTTTCCTGCATTACTGTTTTTTCACATGGTATGCCCCTCCAAGCTTCCTAAATGACACTCATCTATTTCTGCTCCCAGTATCCAAAAGGCAGTCTCCTTTTTCAAGAGAAATGAAGCCTTTTGAAGCCTTCCTTAACCATGCTAGTTAGACTTAGTGGCTTCTTTCTCTCATTACACCTTATTTGAATCTTGGTTACAACAATAAGAAAATGTTTTGTTTTTCTTTCTTCCATGATCTCTTTTTATTAGAATATTCTCATTCCATATGAAAGACAGTGAGTGTTAGTCACTTAGTTGTGTCTGACTCTCTGTGACTCTATGGACTCCGACCAGGCTCCTCGGCCCATGGGATTTTCCAGGCAAGAATATACTGTAGTGGGTTGCCATTCCCTTCCCCAGGGATTGAACCCAGGTCTCCTGCATTCAGGCAGACTCTTTACCATCTGAGCCACTAGGGATTCCATACAGATACTCACAAAATACTGTTGAATGGAAAAGAAAGGGAACCCTATTTATTCTTCATTTGGAGTAGGCTGTCTATACAGAAGAGTGAAAATAACCTCTGTATTCCTGGTCATTGCCTGGAGTCTTGTTTCAACACCCAAAACCAAAATAAGAGTCCATACATCCATCTAAGTGTCAATATCATGACTACCCTCTGATGATTGTTGTCATCCCCCTCTGCTGGAAGGGAACCACTGATTTATCTGCTAGGCTAGACTGTACACAGTCCCTTAAACATGGAGATGTGTTATGAGGCTCACTCTTTCAGCTTCTGCTAGCCACAGACTAGTGTGTTCCTGCCTTCTTTTTCCTGCTGACCTGTAATACTGAAACATCAGTATATTCCTATCTCTGAGCCCTTAAAAACATTCCAAGGCATAAACTTTTTAAATATCTGAACCTAAATTTTAGTAATAAAATATATCCTTTTTTCTGTGTTGTTATGTAGCCAGAATATTATTCTTGCTTTACTTCTTTAGACACCAATGCATTTCAATACTGAAAAATAGTATTTAAAGTTTAAGTATGATATGACATTGAGTTACTAAATGGGGTGAATTGTTTAGAATTTATTTAGTTTTAAGTTACATAAATTCAATTGAACTAGCTTGAGCAAAAATGATATTATGAGGAAAATGCATTTTTCACAAAATCCCAAAAGGAACTTGATTGCTGAATTCTCAGGAAAAAAAAAAATAAATTAAACTTGGGACTTAAACACCATGAAGACTCAGTGTGTCTGCATTTGTATGTGTGTGTATCTGTCATGGTCCTGCTTGTCTCTGTTTATGAGCTTCATTTTTCCCTTTCACTAGGTATTACCTTTCTCCAAGTAATGATAAACATGGCCATCAACAGCTCCATAGCTTTTTATCTTGTAACTCAAGCCTCCAGGTTGGCTCAACATCCTCTACGGTACAAAGTTAAAACATCTGAAATAAGCATTGGCATAGATTTGGTCCACCTATGGACCAGTCAGATGTAGTCAAGGGAGGTGGGTCATGTAGGAAAATGAGAAGCCCTTTGAAAACCATGTATACGGAGGCAGAAAGGGTGGTTTCAAGTAGAAGGTGGGATCAAGAGAAGTGAAGGATTTTCTGGGTAGAAAACCAGTCTGCTATGTGTCCACTGCATTGTCAAATATGTTCCGTCTTGCTACAAAAGTCATTACTTGGGATCCATTATTTATGGCTAATATCGGTAAGTTATTTGATTTGAACCCACAAGAAGTGTGTGAGTCATTAAGAGCAATTTATATCAAATTAGGATGCATATGTATTCTGAATAAAACTGTCAATGTCAGTTTTATTTTTTCATTATGCATTCCATTATACCAGGCATGTATTTTAAAATTAATATTTTGGTTATATGTAACTCACTGGCAAAGCATTTCCATGATCTAACAGAGGTTACTTGATTTTTCATTATGCTTTCAGTTTAATAGCAGTAAATGGGTCCTTGAAGAAGCCCTCTACACATACACTGTTTCTCAAAACAGCAGGACTGTTGATTGTCAACTGCCTGCTGATGTTCAGCAGTTTAGTACCATAGATATGATGGGTGAGAAACCAATCATGAAGTGGCAAATAAAGGTAAAAAAGAAAAGATATCCTCATATTTATAAATAAAATACGTATTAAAATTTTATAATGAATTTGTAAAACTACACTTAGAACAGATTATCTGATTATAGAACTACGTATATCTTGAAGGTATCTAAAGGAAGTGAAGAGGAACTAAAAGCCTCTTGATGAAAGTCAAAGAAGAGAGTGAAAACATTGGCTTAAAGCTCAACATTCAGAAAACTAAGATCATGGCATCTGGTCCCATCACTTCATGGGAAATAGATGGGGAAACAGTGGAATCAGTGTCAGACTTTATTTTGGGGGGCTACAAAATCACTGCAGATGGTGACTGCAGCCATGATATTAAAAGACGTTTACTCCTTGAAAGAAAAGTTATGACCAACCTCGATAGCATATTTAAAGCAGAGACATTACTTTGCCAACAAAAGTCTGTCAAGTCAAGGCTATGGTTTTTCCAGTGGTCATGTATGGATGTGAGAGTTGGACTGTGAAGAAAGCTGAGCGCCGAAAAATTGATGCTTTTGAACTGTGGTGTTGGAGAAGATTCTTGAGAGTCCCTTGGACTGCAAGGAGATCCAACCAATCCTTTCTGAAGGAGATCAGCCCTGGGTGTTCTTTGGAAGGAATGATGCTAAAGCTGAAACTCCAGTACTCTGGCCACCTCATGTGAAGAGTTGACTCATTGGCAAAGACTCTGATGCTGGGAGGGATTGGGGGCAGAAGGAGAAGGGGACGACAGAGGATGAGATGGCTGGATGGCATCACCAACTCAATGGACGTGAGTTTGCAAGAACTCCGGGAGATGGTGATGGAAGGGAGGCCTGGCGTGCTGCAATTCATGGAGTTGCAGAGTCGGACACGACTGAGCGACTGAACTGAACTGAAGTGAATGATGGTTATAGGTTCAGTAATCCCAAGATAATGACCATATATGATGGAGCTTGTCAAGTTTGTGGTCTCTATGGAAAGGACTTGTGTACTAGAAAGGTATGTCACTTTTCCATTATTTTCACATTTGCATCATAGGTTTTTTGTTTCTTGTGCTGCTGGAATATTAATGTAGGTTTTTACTTTCATATCACAAATACTAATAGAGAAAAGCCTTTCTCAAGTTTATGTAAGATTAAATCAAAATTGTTCTTCTGCCTATAACTCCTGTTAAAATGGCTGAGTTTCTGCCTTAGAAATTTTGAAGTGACAGGTTGTTTACTCCTGAAACATCAAAACAAGAGGTTCAGGTGGAATTTTCTTTCCTACATACATTTTTAAAGTAGTAATAGTGATTTTCCAATAAAATGCTGCCTCATGGTTACTTAATCTTCTCTGCGGCAAGTGACATGCATTTAGATAAGAGTCTGTAAAATGTGAGGCTAACACTTTCAAAGGGAGTTTCTTATGCCCTCTAAGCTCATTGAAAAATGCAAATATCTACCACTTGAGGGATAACAGAACAGCACGGCCTGGGCTGAAACTTCTCACCCATATCCTTCTTATATAACCTATATCCAGTCCACTAGGCTTATCAACAGGTTTCTTTTCTATGTCAGTTGCTGATTTAAGTGATACCATGTGCGTAATATCACTTGGCTCTTCAGAACTAAGAAGCATATAAAATAGTTTTCATGTATCTGTTGTTCGGTCACTAAGGCATGTCCGACTCTTTGTGCCCCCATAGACTGCAGCATGCTAGGCTTCCCTGTCCTTCACTATCTCCCAGAGTTTGCTCAAATTCATGTCCATTGAGTTGGTGATCCCATATAACCATCTCATCCTCTGCCTCCCTTTCCTCAGATTTAAAAATTTTTTTTCTTGAGATTAACAATCAGATCACATCAATAAGAAATTTCTGTTTTTGAGAAGTTGTTTGATTTTCTTTCCTCCAAATATTACATTTCCGTATGTCCTGAAATAATTACTTTTCAGATGTTGTTATTCACAGTTGTTTTCACCTCTTGGGGCTATTTTGTTCTCATTTTTGTGCAGTGTTCCAAGTGATGTCAAGGAAATTTGGTAGAATGAGCAAACTTTATATATCCTGGACAAAATTTGATCTTCCTAAGTTAAAAATGATTTCTACATTTATGATTCTTTGCATGTCAGCATCTCTCTCCACTATTTTGTGTAATAGTATCCATTATCAAGTATGGATGACTATGCCAGGGATCTGGTTTAGTCCGGCCATGTTCAAAGGACTAGTGGGCTCCCAGAGGAAGGGAGGATAGCTATAAACCAATCTGATTCTTAGATACACAGGGGCAAAGAGTCTGTTTTAATTTCTTTGTAAATAAAACACTTCCTGTGTGAGTTTAGCAGTAAAAAGATAAAAAGAAAAGTGATGCTTTAGTCCATGTAATTTATAAATTATGTTATAATTGTACACAGGTACAATTATATGCATTTTCTTATTCCTTTCATATTGATCAGTTCCATTAACACACAGAGGAAATTATATTTTGTTTTCTAAGATCCATTTATGATCAGAATATACAAAAAATGTTTTCTAAAGTGAAAAAAAAAGTTTGCTAATCAATACAGACTTATAAAATGCATTTGTTGGAATCATCAACATATATGCTGCTTTCTTTTTATGTATTGTGTATTTTTTTTTCCTAAACACTAACTAGTTGTATCTTGATTGGTGTTTTCCTTTTTAAAAATCTCCATTAGGAAAATGTTTGCATTATCAATGGACTCTGCTACATTGAAGGGGATAAAAATCTTACCAGCCCTTGTTCAATTTGTAGAACTAAAATTTCAAAATTTACATGGTCATTTTTAGAAAGTAAGTTATCCTTTTTAATTCAAATATTTAAAAACAATTTAAAATCATGAGTTACATAAATGTTTTTTTAAGATGAACACTGTGTAATTTAGGATTTTTCTTAATTGCATAATTTATTTTGCTGCAAGGAAATATAAGATGAAATGTTTTTATTATATATAATCTCTATGATTGTAGTACAATAGATATGGGATTTTTATTTTAATATGTAATAAAGAACACAAACCAAGCCCTATTATTCTGTGAAATTCTGAGCATAATATTCAGTATGGATTATTTCTGGATGCTTTGTTCCACCTAAAAAAACTACCCAAATTATAGTCATGTACCACATAATTTCTTTACTTCTTTATATATAACCGTGTATGATTCTACATAGGTGTTCCTCACATTCTCTTTTTTCATAAGGCCAGGCATCACAAAATATAACCAGATATAATTATTCCCTGGTCCCATGTAATTTTATCTAAGGAGTCATAAAGCCTTATATTTACATAGTGCTTTGTAATGTCACCATGTATGTTACCAAATGTGCAAATTTCATTACTGTGTTAGATCATATGTCAAAGGAGTCATTACTCAGGTACAAGACTTGGGATACTATGGGAAGACAGTGGAAATGTGGGGAAGTATTTAGTGCAAGAAACAAGAGAAACACAATGTAACTTCTGAATTGGTGTCTGTTTTTAATGGCTTTGGTATGACTGATTCATCATAAATTCACAGTGTTCAAAGACATAAGGGGCAATGAATTATCTGTTCCAAGACCCCCATATTGAAAGGTGGGGAAATTAAAATCAGTGAATATTATAAGGACATACAGGCGCAGAATGGGAGTCAAAACCAAAGTTGCTTTCATCAGTGCATTTTCGATGAAAGCAGAGTGTGTCCAGTAAAATAAAAAGGAGTGTTCTGTTAAGTCAGTTGGTAAGGAAGGAAACTTTCTTACTATGACAACATAAAAAGATGTTTTAAATCACTTGATGAGCATAAAGGGAACACTGTCCACAACATAGCCATGGTCCCTTAGAAGATTCCATTCTAGTCTGGGAGCCTGGACACAAGAAGGACCTCTGAGGAGCTGAGAATTTGTATGACTAAATGCCTCCCAATTATTGTAATTGGGGAGGGGAGTACAGAGAGGTAAGCTCAGGGGAGTCAAATGAATAGTCCCATTTCAGATGGTGAGGGAGAAAAAGAAAGGAGGTGTGAGGGAGAGAGTAAAGCTGAAAAGAATAGATAGCGAGGAAGAAACATTGAAAGAGCAAGAAGTGAGACAGTCAACACGGAGAAGTGATTCCAGGCCAAAGAGGGGAGCATCTTATCTGGGCAATGCAAATGTATTTATGTAATATGATATAACCAAAGTGCTTTTGCACTCTCATCAGTTCAATTCAGTTCAGTTGCTCAGTCGTGTCCAACTCTTTGCAACCCCATGAACTGCAGCATGCCAGGCTTCCCTGTCCATCACCAACTGCTGGAGTTTACACAAACTCATGTCCATTGAATTGGTGATGCCATCTAACCATCTCATCTTCTGATGTCTGCTTCTCCTCCTGCGCTCAATCTTTCCCAGCATCAGGGTCTTTTCAAATGAGTCAGCACTTTGCATCAGGTAGCCAAAATATTGGAGTTTCAGCTTCAACATCAGTCCTTTCAGTGAACACCCAGGACTGATCTCCTTTAGGATGGACTGATTGGATCTCCTTGCAGCCCAAGGGACTCTGAAGTGTCTTCTCCAACACCACAGTTCAAAAGCATCAATTCTTCAGCACTCAGCTTTCTTTATAGGACACTCTCACATCCATTCATGACTATTGGAGAAAACATGGCCTTGACTAGACAGACCTTTGTTGACAAAGTAATGTCTCTGCTTTTTAATATGCTGTCTAGGTTGGTCATAACTTTCCATCCAAGGAGTAAGCATCTTTTAATTTCATGGCTGCAATCACCATCTGCAGTGATTTTGGAGCCCAGAAAAATAAAGTCAGCCACTGTTTCCACTGTTTCCCCATCTATTTCCCATGAAGTGATGGGACCGGATCCCATGATCTTCATTTTCTGAATATTGAGCTTTAAGGCAACTTTTTCACTCTCCTCTTTCACTTTTATCAAGAGGCTCTTTAGTTCTTCTTCACTTTCTGCCATAAGGGTGGTGTCATTTGCATATCTGATGTTATTGATATTTCTCCTGGCAATCTTGTTTCCAGCTTGTGCCTCATCCAGCCCAGTGTTTATCATGATATACTCTGCATAGAAGTTAAATAAGCAGGGTGACAATATATAGCCTTGACGTACTCCTTTTCCTATTTGAAACCAGTCTGTTGTTCCATGTCCAGTTCTAACTGTTGCTTCCTGACCTGCATGCAGATTTCTCAAGAGGCAGGTCAGGTGGTCTGTATTCCCATCTCTTTCAGAATTTTCCATAGTTTATTGTGATCCACACAGTCAAAGGCTTTGGAAATGTCAATAAATCAGAAAGAGATGTTTTTCTGGAACTCTCTTGCTTTTTCAATGATCCAGTGGATGCTGGCAATTTGATCTCTGGTTCCTCTACCTTTTCTAAAACCAGCTTGAACATCTGGAAGTTCATGGTTCACGTATTGCTGAAGCCTGGCTAGGAGAATTTTGAGCATCACTTTACTAGTGTGTGAGATGAGTGCAATTGTGCAGTAGTTTGAGCATTCTTTGGCATTGCCTTTCTTTGGGATTGGAATGAAAACTGACCTTTTCCAGTCCTGTGGCCACTGCTGAGTTTTCCAAATTTGCTGACATATTGAGTGCAGCACTTTCACAGCATCATCTTTCAGGATTTGAAATAGTTCAACTGGAATTCCATCACCTCCACTAGCTTTGTTCATAGTGATGCTTCCTAAGACCCACTTGACTTCACATTCCAGGATGTCTGGCTCTAGGTGAGTGATCACACCATCGTTATTATCTGAGTCGTGAACATCTTTTTTGTACAGCTCTTCCATGTATTCTTGCCACCTCCTCTTAGTATCTTCTGCTTCTGTTAGGTGCATACCATTTCTGTCCTTTATCAAGCCCATCTTTGCATGAAATGTTCCCTTGGTATCTCTAATTTTCTTGAAGAAATCTCTAGTCTTTCCCATTCTATTGTTTTCCTCTATTTCTTTGCACTGATTGCTGAGGAAGGCTTTCTTATCTCTCCTTGCTATTCTTTGAAACTCTGCATTCAGATGCTTATATCTTTCATTTTCTCCTTTGCTTTTCACTTCTCTTCTTTTCACAGCTACTTGTAAGGCCTCCTCAGACAACCATTTTGCTTTGTTGCATTTCTTTTCCAAGTGGATGGTCTTAATCCCTGTCTCCTGTACAATGTCACAAACCTCTGTCCATAGTTCATCAGGTACTCGATCAGATCTAGTCCCTTAAATCTATTTCTCACTTCCACTGTACAGTCATAAGGGATTCGATTTAGGTCAGACCTGAATGATCTAGTGGTTTTCCCTACTTTCTTCAGTTTCAGTCTGAATTTGGCAATAAGGAGTTCATGATCTGAGCCACAGTCGGCTCCCGGTCTTGTTTTTGTTAACTCTATAGAGCTTCTCCATCTTTGGCTGCAAAGAATATAATCAATCTGATTTTGGTGTTGACCATCTGGTGATGTCCATGCGTAGAGTCTTCCCTTGTGTTGTTGGAAGAGGGTGTTTGCTATGACCAGTGCGTTCTCTTGGCAAAACTCTATTAGTCTTTGCCCTGCTTCATTCTGTACTCCAAGGCCAAATTTGCCTGTTACTCCAGGTTTCTTGACTTCCTACTTTTGCATTCCAGTCCCCTATAATGAAAAGGACATCTTTTTTGGGTGTTAGTTCTAAAAGGTCTTGTAGGTCTTCATAGAACTGTGCAACTTCAGCTTTTTCGGTGTTACTGGTGGGGGCATAGACTTGGATTACTGTGATATTGAATGGTTTCCCTTGGAAACGGATAGAGATCATTCTGTCGTTTTTGAGACTGCATCCTAATATTGCATTTTGGACTCTTTTGTGGACTATGATGGCTACTCCATTTCTTCTAAGGGATTCCTGCCCACAGTAGTAGATATAATGGTCATCTGACTTAAATTCACCCATTCCAGTCCATCTTAATTCCCTGATTCCTAGCATGTCGACATTCACTCTTGCCATCTCCTATTTGTCCACTTCCAATTTGCCTTGATTCATGGGCCTAACATTCCAGATCCCTGTGCAATATTGCTCTTTACCGCATCGGATCTTGCTTCTATCACCAGTCACATCCACAACTGAGTGTTGTTTTTGGTTTGGCTTCATCCCTTCATTCTTTCTGGAGTTATTTCTCCACTGATCTTCAGTAGCATATTGGGCACCTATCGACCTGGGGAGTTCATCTTTTAGTGTCCTATCTCTTTGCCTTTTCATACTGTTCATGGGGTTCTCAAGGCAGGAATACTGAAGTGGTTTGCCATTCCCTTCTCCAGTGGACCACATACTGTCAGACCTCTCCACCATGACCTGTCCATCTTGGGTGGCCCCACATGGCATGGCTTAGTTTCATTGAGTTAGACAAGTCTGTGGTCCATGTGATCAGACTGGCTAGTTATCTGTGATTGTGGTTTCAGTCTGTCTGCACCACATTCAAGGTAAGAGAAACCCAAGTAAGATGGGAGGTGCTGATAGAGAGCATCAAAGGACAGACAGACTGAAACCACAATCACAGACACTCTCATACCAAAGCCTGAATTCTGGTACCTGTCAATTTTACATTTTCTAAGAATGGAATCTAATTTATTTGAAATATTTTACAAAATTTGTGAAAGTAGGTAATAGCAATTTTAAGAGTTCAGAACTCATCAAAATGGATCAGTGGTAGCTCTCTGCATCACAGTTTCTCTCTGCATCACAGTTTCTCTTTTCTATGCAGGTTTAAAAGTTAAATGTTTTCTCTGTTACAGAAAATCAACCCCCAGTGATTCAAATTGCGTAATATAGATTACAGACATTTTCCGGGGAGAACTTTGTGTACCGTTTCACAGCTTTTGATCCAGAAGGCTCTGACATTCATTTTATCTTGGACTCCGGCCCCAGAGGAGCAAATATATCCTCTGCAGGACTTCTTATGTGGAACAAACCCCCCAGAAATTAACGCTGCACATTAATGATGACTGCAATGCTGAAACTAGAGTCATGATTGAGGTAGTATTTATAATTGTACAAGTTAATAAATAGTCTTAATAGCTACATTAAATTTAAAATAGAAATTGTTCAACACATCATGGAAAATTTAACTGTCAAAATTTTAACTATTTTTTGGCAAATCTGAAACCTTAGAGAAAGTCTCAATTTTATGTATCTAAATTACTAATTCCTAGAGCATTTTCTTCCGCACTTAACCGTAACAATAAAAATGCATTCTTGTCCACCTTTGTGAAAGATCTGTGGTAAACCTAAGATTGCTAATTATGTCCTTTTCTTTCAAGTCAAGTAGTATTAGAGGTTGAATTAGATATCAGGATTATAAATTTAATCACTCAGCTGTATATCCAAAACTAACACAATATTGTAAATCAACTATATTTCAATTAAAAGGGTTATAAATATTAGATTTGAAATAGCTAGTTGCAAATTGTATTTTCTTTTACTTATTTTGTTTTGTATATTCACATGAAACTTGGGATACACTCATACAGAAGTAATGGTATGGAGGACGGTTATGTACTATGTCATGTTAACTAAATAACTTAAGTGACTATTTCCTCTCTAGATCTTGGCATAAGTCAGGTGACTAACTGCTTTCCACTTTTAAGATTTTTATTTTTCCAGTTGTTTGGCTTACATTATAGAAATTGATCATCTTGTGACATTTTCAAAATGTATCCCCAGCATTCATATTTTGGCTATGTTCTTGAGTGTGGGCATAGTTTTATTAAATTATCTTTAAAAATACTATTTTACATTAAATGTATACATATAATTTTGCATAATGTGTGATATGGTCCTATTAGCACATACAAATACATGCCTGTCATGATTTCTCAGATATAAACTGAAGATATTTTACAGCAAAATAAAGCCTTTACTTTTTGTTTATTTTGCAGGTGACTGTGATGTCTTGTGATTGCTTAAATGGGGGATCATGTGTGTCTGACACTAAATTTCCTCCAGGAAGTGGAGCATACCTATGTGTCTGCCTGCCTGGTTTTCATGGAGATCTTTGCGAAAAGAATGTCACTGAATGCCAATTGAACCCCTGTGGTCTTGGCAGATGCATTAGAGGTTTACACAGTTATTCTTGTAATTGTCCACCTGAGCTCAAAGGTAAATTCTGGTTCCTCATGAATGAAATTCAGATGTGAATAAATTAGAAATGAAAGATCTTTGGCTTTCTATGTAACCTACACAGTACTCAAGCAAATGTATGATCTCAAAAGATTTTAATGCACCCCTTAAAATTCTAGTAGAATTCATCACAAATACATTTGCTATCTGTAGCCTTTTTAAAGTGTACATTGCTTATGTATACTCTTAGATTTTTGTTCACTTTTATAGTTTGGCAATATTCTATGTCTATATTGTATTTTGCAGGTTCCTAAACCGTCTAGTCAAGGCTATGGTTTTTCCTGTGGTCATGTATGGATGTGAGAGTTGGACTATGAAGAAGGCTGAGTGCTGAAGAATTGATGCTTTTGAACTGTGGTGTTGGAGAAGACTCTTTGAGAGTCCCTTGGATTGCAAGGAGATCCAACCAGTCCATTCTGAAGGAGATCAGCCCTGGGTGTTCTTTGGAAGGAATGATGCTAAAGCTGAAACTCCAGTACTTGGGCCACCTCATGTGAAGAGTTGCCTCATTGGAAAATACTCTGATGCTGGGAGGGATTGGGGGCAAGAGGAGAAGGGGACGACAGAGGATGAGATGGCTGGATGGCATCACGGACTCGATGGACGTGAGTCTGAGTGAACTCCGGGAGTTGGCGATGGACAGGGAGGCCTGGCGTGCTGCGATTCATGGGGTCACAAAGAGTCGGACACGACTGAGTGACTGAACTGAACTGAACTGAAACACTTCTATCTATATTTGGTAGGTAGAAATATATTTAAATGTATTACTATTGAAATATGATATAGAGTAACAGAAATTTCCCATAAGAAATATAAAAATTATCATCTAAGAATTTTATTGATAATTCATTTACTTAAAAAAACATCATGATGTAAGAGTTGAAATCAAATTGAAATGTTAGAATACCTGTTAACTCATTAATATCCTAAAATGTCTGATTCCAGAAACTCCAGATAAATATGACTAACAACTTTAATTTCCCAAGGCTTAAAAAAACTCATACCAATATTTTTTAATGAAAATAGATATAAATATTTTAAAATATATATATATATATATAAGTAAAGGTCCAGCTATTGAGCTGATGTTTTCCTTGAAGTCATCTATTTTTAACATTTTACTAGAACTTAGCAGGACGTTTAGGTGTCTTTTAATTTTCTTCAGCATTTTAAAATATCAGTTTTATTTTTGGGGTTATTTTGCCATGCCACACACTACTTTTGAAAGAATTCACATGTTGATTTCTTCATGAATTTTACTGTAATAGGGGTTACCATCGTTAATGACTATGAACATATTCATTCAAATAAGTTGTTAAACATTTCAAAAAGCAACACTTCCACACAAAAATTGTATTGAAGAAAGACTGACTTTCCTAGAACACTGCAAAATTTCAATGGATTTTTATAGCCAATGCTATAACTGGACTGAATAAGTTGTCCTTTAAGCTAAGCAGGCAACCATCCTAATAACTTCTTTAAAAGATCGTTGAGTATTTTTTAACAAAGTACAAATTACTGCTATAATATGGTAATTTTTGCTTTGAAATATTAATGGCCTTCTTAAGTCTTATTTATAGGGTAAAGCTTATATACTTAAGGATCTTGCATTATGTTAAATAAAATCTAAATAATAACCTTATATTTAAATGCATAGTCGATTTTTAAATCAGTACTCTTATTTCCTTTTTTATATGACAGGTTTGGGGAGTTACCAGGACATACATAAAGAGTAAAAGAAATCAATCTTTGATTTGACATATAGTGTTTTTCGAATTAACACTTTGAATTCTCAATGTATATTTTATTTAGGCTAAAGTTGCCAGGAAGATGTTGATGAGTGTGAATCCAGGCCTTGCTTTCCAGGAGCAGAGTGCCTCAATACTTTTGGTTCCTATCATTGCCATTCACATCCAAAAGGATTTTTTGGTGATGGAAAAACAGGTCATGGTAAAAGTCCCCATCTTCTAGCACGATTTTTTTTTTTTTTGCTGCATTTAATTAATTCAAATCACTCAGTTCCATTCTCTCTTGTACTCATGCATTCATTCAGTACCATGCACTAAGCTATTCGCATAGGATACAGAAATATATATCTTCTGACCTAATAGGTTAGAGTGTAGTAGCAGGAAATGTAATTACATAGTTCAGTATGATCTGTGTCTTTCAATAAAAGTGTCTAGAGAGAATAGTAGGAACACTACAGGGAATCATGTCTACCTTGAGGGATAATGAAAAGTTTTTAAAGGAAGTATCACTATAGCTGAATCTGATGTTTCTAATCAAGAAAGAGAGAGACAGTCTAGGCAGAGGAAACAGCAGGAGCAAAGGCATGGAATATTACAGCACACCGTGGGCACTGTGACTAGCTCAGTGTGCTTGGAATAGAGAGGGTAAGGGGGGCTGCTACAAAAATCAGGCGTATGAGGTGGACAGATCAGTGACAAACGATGAGAGACATGATAAGGTTTACATCTGAGAAACTCTACCTAAAAGCACTGTGGAGGACAGATCAGTTACAGGTAAGGAACTGTTCAAGTGTGCGGATGGGTAGAAGAGTTAACAATATTACAAACATAGGGCTTCCCAGGTGGCACTGGTGGTAAAGAACCCGCCTGCCACTGCAGGAGATGTAGGAGACCTGGGTTTGATCCCTGGGTTGGGAAGATCCCCGGGAGGAGGAAATGGCAACCCACTCCAGTATTCTTGCCTGGAGAATCCCATGGACAGAGGAGCCTGGCAGGCTACCGTCCATAGGGTCACAGAGTCAGACATGACTGAAGCGACTTGGCACGCATGCAGGAAGGGCGTGAAGATATTCTGACCTAAGATTAGGATGAAAGAGACACTAAAGAAGAAATTTGATTCTATTTCTTCAGACTCACAGACATGGAAAACAAACTTGTGGTTACCAAAGGGAAGAGGGAGGTGGGGAGGGACAAATTAGGGGTGTGGGATTAACAGAAACAAACTACTATACTTAAAATAGACAAGCAACAAAGTATACTGTATGGCCCAAGGAATTACACCCACTGTCTTATAATAACTTATAATGGAGTATAATTTGCAAAAATACTGAATCACTAAGCTACACACCTGAAACTGACACAATACTGTAAATTAACTGTTGTTGTTTTTGTTCAGTTGCTCAGTCATGTCTGACTCTTTGCAACCCCATGAACCGCAGCACGCTAGGCCTCCCTATCCATCACCAACTCCCGGAGTCCACCCAAATCCATGTCCACTGAGTTGGTGATGCCATCCAACCATCTTATCCTCTCTCATCCCCTTCAACTCCTGCCCTCAATCTTTCCCAGCATCAGGGTCTTTTCAAATGAGTCAGCTCTTCACATCAGGTGGCCAAAGTATCGGAGTTTCAGCCTCCACATCAGTCCTTCCAATGAACAGGGACTGATCTCCTTTAGGATGGACTGGTTGGATCTCCTTGCAGCCCAAGGGACTCTCAAGAGTCTTCTCCACACCACAGTACAAAAACATCAATTTTTCAGCACTCAGCTTTCTTTATAGTCCAACTCTCACATGCATACATGACCACTGGAAAAGTCATAGCCTTGACTAGACAGACATTTGTTGACAAAGTAATGTCTCTGCTTTTTAATATGCTGTCTGGGTTGGTCTTACCTTTCCTTCCCAGGATTAAGCATCTTTTAATTTCATGGCTGTAATCACCATCTGCAGTGATTTTGGAGCCCAGAAAAATAGTCAGCCACTGTTTCCCCATCTATTTCCCATGAAGTGATGTGACTGGATGCCATGATCTTCATTTTCTGAATGCTAAGCTTTAAGGCAATTTTTTTCACTCTCCTCTTTCACTTTCTTCAAGAGGCTCTTTAGTTCTTCACTTTCTGCCATAAGGGTGGTGTCATTTGCATATCTGAGGTTATTGATATTTCTCCCAGCAATCTTGATTCCAGCTTGTGCTTCCTCCAGCCAGGCGTTTCTCATGATGTACTTTGCATATAAGTTAAATAAGCAGGGTGACAATATATAGCCTTTATGTGCTCCTTTCCTATTTGGAACCAATCTGTTGTTCCATGTCCAGTTCTAACTGTTGCTTCCTGACTTGTATACAGGTTTCTCAAGAGGCAGGTCAGGTGGTCTGGTATTCCCATCTCTTTCAGAATTTTCCATAGTTTATTGTGATCCACACAGTCAAAGGCTTTGGCATAGTCAATAAAGCAGAAATAGATGTTTTTCTGGAACTCTCTTGCTTTTCCATGATCCAGTGGATGCTCGCAATTTGATCTCTGGTTCCTCTGCCTTTTCTAAAACCAGCTGGAACATCAGGAAGTTCATGGTTCACGTATTGCTGAAGTCTAGCTTGGAGAATTTTGGGCATTACTTTACTAGCATGTGAGATGAGTGCAATTGTGCAGTAGTTTGAGCATTCTTTGGCATTGCCTTTCTTTGGGATTGGAATGAAAACTGACCTTTTCCAGTCCTGTGGTCACTGTTGTTTTCCAAATTTGCTGACATATTGAGTGCAGCACTTTCACAGCATCATCTTTCAGGATCTGAAATAGCTCAACTAAAATTCCATCACCTCCACTAGCTTTGTTCATAGTGATGCTTTCTAAGGCCCACTTGACCACATTCCAGGATGTCTGGCTCTAGGTGAGTGATCACACCATCGTGATTATCTGGGTCATGAAGATCTATTTTGTACAGTTCTTGTGTGTATTCTTGCCACCTCTTTTTAAAAAAATTTTACTTTATTTTTCTTTACAATACTGTATTGGTTTTGCCATACATCAACATGAATCCGCCACGGGTGTACACGTGTTCCCAATCCTGAGCTCCCCTCCCACCTCCCTACCCATACCATCTGTCTGGGTCATCCCAGTGCACCAGCCCCAAGCATCCTGTATCCTGCATCGAACCTTGACTGGTGATTTGTTTCTTATATGATATTATCCATGTTTCAATGCCATTCTCCCAAATCATCCCACCCTCTCCCTCCCCACAGAGTCCAAAAGACTGTTCGATACATCTGTGTCTCTTTTGCTGTCTTGCATACAGGGTTATCATTACCATCTTTCTAAATTCCATATATATGTGTTAGTATGCTGTATTAGCGTTTTTCTTTCTGGCTTACTTCACTCTGTATAATCGGCTCCAGTTTCATCCACCTCATTAGAACTGATTCAAATGTATTCTTTTTAATGGCTGAGTAATATTCCATTGTGTATATGTACCACCTCTATGACCCACCTCCCAGAATACTGGAAATAAAAGCAAAAATAAACAAATGGGATCTAATTAAAATTAAAAGCTTCTGCACAACAAAGGAAACTATAAGCAAGGTGAAAAGACAGCCTTCGGAATGGGAGAAAATAATAGCAAATGAAGCAACTGACAAACAACTAATCTCAAAAATATACAAGCAACTCCTGCAGCTCAATTCCAGAAAAATAAACGACCTAATCAAAAAATGGGCCAAAGAACTAAATGGACATTTCTCCAGAGAAGACATACAGATGGCTAACAAACTGATGAAAAGATGCTCAACATCGCTCATTATCAGAGAAACGCAAATCAAAACCACAATGAGGTACCATTTCACACCAGTCAGAATGGCTGAGATCCAAAAGTCTACAAGCAATAAATGCTGGAGAGGGTGTGGAGAAAAGGGAATCCTCTTACACTGTTGGTGGGAATGCAAACTAGTATAGCCACTATGGAGAACAGTGTGGAGATTCCTTAAAAACTGGAAATAGAACTGCCTTATGACACAGCAATGCCACTGCTGGTCATAAACACTGAGGAAACCAGAATTGAAAGAGACATATGTACCCCAATGTTCATCGCAGCACTGTTTTTAATAGCCAGGACATGGAAACAACCTAGATGTCCATTAGCAGATGAATGGATAAGAAAGCTGTGGTACATATACACAATGGAGTATTACTCAGCCACCTCTTCTTAATATCTTCTGCTTCTGTTAGGTCCATACTATTTATGTCCTTTATTGAGCCTATCTTTGCATGAAATATTCCCTTGGTATCTCTAATTTTCTTGAAGAGATCTCTAGTCTTTCCCATTCTATTGTTTTCCTCTATTTCTTTGCATTGATTGCTGGGAAGGCTTTCTTATCTCTGCTTGCTATTCTTTGGAACTCTGCATTCAAATGGGTATATCTTTGTTTTCTCCTTTGCTTTTTGCTTCTCTTCTTTGTACAGCTATTTGTAAGGCCTCCTTAGATAGCCATTGTGCTTTTTTGCATTTTTCTTGGGGATGTTCTTGATTCCTGTCTCCTATACAATGTCAGGAACCTCGGTCTATAGTTCATCAGGCATTTTGTCTATCAGATCTATTCCCTTAAATCTATTTCTCACTTCCACTGTACAAACTTAAGGGATTTGATTAAGGTCATACCTGAATGGTCTAGTGGTTTTCTCCAGTTTCTTTAATTACAGTCTGAATTTGGCAATATTGAGTTCATGATCTGAGCCACAGTCAGCTCCCAGTCTTGTTTTTGTTGACTGTATAGAGCTTCTCCATCTTTGGCTGCAAAGAATATAATCAATCTGATTTTGGTGTTGACCATCTGGTGATGTCCATGTGTAGAGTCTTCTCTTTTGTTGGGAGGGTCTTCTCTTTTGGGAGAGGGTGTTTGCTATGACCAGTGCATGCTCTTGGCAGAACTCTATAAGCCTTTGCCCTGCTTCATTCTGTACTCCGAGATGCCTGTTAATACAAACTTGGATCTTTTATTGTTGCTTGTTGTTTACTTAGTTTGTTGCAGACACAAAAATCAATAACTATAAAAGTAAATAAAGTGCAGTTCTTATTCTTGAAGTTCTTAACTAATGTAGGAAAGAGACACATATGTGTGAAGAACAACATTCTAGGAAAGAATACAGGTGGTTGACATTCATTGAGTGCGTGAGTGTGACCATAGGAACATGTTAGGTCTGCTGCCATAACAGAATACCACAGACTGGGTGACTTAAACAGCAGAAATTTGTTTTCTTTCAATTTTGGAAACTGGAAGCTTGAGATGAAGTTGACAGCAGGGTTGGCTTCTGGCTTCTCTCTTTGGTTTGCAGATGGCTGCCTTCTCACTGTAACCTTACAGGGGCACTCTTCATGTGACTCCTTCTCTAATGAGGACATCAGTCCTAAAGGATTCATGCCCTATGACCTCATTCAACTTTATTCCTTAAAAGTATCTCCAAATACAGCCACATTCAGGATTAGGGCTTCCATGAATGAATTTTTGGGAACACTGTTCAGTCCCTTAGAGAAGCATCTGCTGAAGAGGTGATGTTTTAAGCTAGTTCTCTGATCTAATTTGCAAGGAGTTCAATGCACATTTTTATATGTTGTTATTCACAGTGCTTTGCTTTTATAAGTTTAACTATGATCTGTTTTTCATGTATACATTTATAGTTGAAATACACTTTTTAAATGAATTTACTGCACATACTGTGGTTGTCACAAGGTCTGACAACAGTGTAACTAAGGAAGAGGATGGTATATATGCCAATTAGAGACAGAGGAATGTTAAGCCAAAAAATGGAAATGCCTTTATTAAGTAATTATTTTAGTTAGACTCTAATGACATGTATTATCTCTCATTTGTTTTCAGAATATTCCCATATTTACCTCTCAGGAATTTTTATTTTCAAAAAGTTCTTCTAAGATTATATATGCAGATGACACCACCCTTATGGCAGAAAGTGAAGAGGAACTAAAGAGACTCTTTTTTTTTTGGGGGGGGGGAATATTTGAAAGATAATTTATTTGATATTATATAATTCATTTGATAATATATGAATGTCTGTGCTGTGCTTAGTTGCTCAGTCGTGTCTGACTCTTTGCCACCCCATGGACTGTAGCCCGCCAGGCTCCTCTGTCCATGGGATTCTCCAGGAAAGACTATTGGAGTGGTTGCCCAAGCCCTCCTCCAGGGGCTCTTCTCAACCCAGGAATCGAACTGGGGTCTTCTGCATTGCAGGTGGATTCTTTACCAGCTGAGCTTCTAGGGAAGCCCATATGAATGTCTGCTGCTGCTGCTGCTAAGTCGCTTCAGTCGTGTTCGACTCTGCGCGACCCCACAGACAGCAGCCCACCAGGCTCCCCCGTCCCTGGGATTCTCCAGGCAAGAACACTGGAGTGGGTTGCCATTTCCTTCTCCAAAAGAGACTCTTGATGAAAGTGAAAGAGGAGAGTGAAAAAGTTGGCTTAAAGCTCAACATTCAGAAAACTAAGATCATGGCATTCGGTCCCTTCACTTCATGGGAAATAGATGGGAAACAGTGGAAACAGCGTCAGACTTTATTTTTGGGGGCTCCAAAATCACTGCAGATGGTGACTGCAGCCATGAAATTAAAAGACGTTTACTCCTTTGAAGGAAAGTTATGACCAACCTCGACAGCATATTGAAAAGCAGAGACATTTCTTTGCCAACAAAGGTCCATCTAGTCAAGGCTATGGTTTTTCCAGTGGTCATGTATGGATGTGAGAGTTGGACTGTGAAGAAAGCTGAGTGCCGAAGAATTGATGCTTTTGAACTGTGGTGTTGGAGAAGACTCTTGAGAGTTCCTTGGACTGCAAGGAGATCCAACCAGTCCATTCGGAAGGAGATCAGCCCTGGGATTTCTTTGGAAGGAATGATGCTAAAGCTGAAACTCCAATACTCTGGCCACCTCATGCGAAGAGGTGACTCATTAGAAAAGACTCTGATGCTGGGAGGGATTGGGGGCAGGAGGAGAAGGGGATGACAGAGGATGAGATGGCTGGATGGCATCACTGACTCGATGGACATGAGTTTGAGTGAACTCCGGGAGATGGTGATGGACAGGGAGGACTGGCATGCTGAGATTCACGGGGTTGCAAAATGTCAGACACGACTGAGCGACTGAACTAAACTGAACTGAAGATTATATAATGCATTTTACAGATTATCCTTTTTCTTGCCAATCTTTTGAATTCTCTTGTTTACATTCTAGATAAGTGAGTCATATTGTATTAGAAACAAATTATACAATTATTTAAGGTGATTTTAGAGAAACTTCGGGTTGGAAGTGATCATTCCAAACTTATATTGTATAAATTTCTGGTCATTCATCATCTACTCAAACCCTACTCAAATGTGAAACTGTTTCATAAGACCTTTTCTTCTTCACAGTGCTTTCTTTATAACTCTTCTTTTATTCAGTAACACTCTATTATTCTTGCATGTTTCTAATTACCTTTCTTTATGCCTTTGCATACTATGATGTCAGCTGTTTATCTTCCAAGATATTATTGCATTTGTTCATTTTGCAAGGTATTGTTGATTATTGCAATATAGGAAATCTATCCTAATTTTAAAGTTATTCATGTACCCAGTTGCCTTATTTAACACTCTATTTACACTCTTCTATGGTTTATTCTTGTCTTGATTTTGTCGGTAAAACATAATATTTTTTGCAAATTGTGAGTTTGTCTCTATTTACTTTTTTATAGTAACTAAGATTTAGTCTAAATTTATGATGTACCAACACTAAGAAAATATTTTAATACATTATTTCATCTGATTCTCATAATAGTTATATATAGTAACTCATTTCCATTTTACAAATGAGTAAACAGAGGCATTGATGGGTTAAGCAATATGTTTACAGAGTTCTTAAATTTACAGAGGCAAAACTTGAACTTGAGCAATCTAACAGCCTTCTTCCAGCTCTCAAATTTATGTTCTGACTGTAGTGGCTGGGACCTCTGGTGCAAAGTGTGCAGGAATGTTTCTTAATGGTTTTAGTGGGAATTCTTCCATGTTTTGCCCCTGAGTATGATATCACCACAGGTTTCTGTTAGAATTTTCCTTTTATTGGTTGCTTTCTCAAAATTCTCTGGTTTTAAGTCAGGAGTGGGTTTTACATCTTATCAAATGCTTTTTCATCATCACTATGTGCTATAACTTCTGTTCCTTGGATTAACTTCTTCAGAATGTTTTAATAATTTTCTTTTCTATTTATTTAGTTTTGGCTGTGCTGGGTCTCTGTTGCTGTGAGGGCTTTTCTCTGGTTGTAGAGAGCAGAGGCTACTCTCTAGTCATGGTGGCCAGGCTTCTCACTGCAGTGTCTTCTCTTGATGCAGAGCAGTCTCGAGGGCTATCAGGCTTCAGTAGTTGTGGTGTGTGGACTCAGTAGTTGCGGTTTGTGGGCTTTAGAGCATAGGTTCAATATTTGTGGTGTACAGGCTTAGCTGCTCCATGGCACGTGGGATCTTCCCGGAACAGGGATTGAACCCCTGTCTCCTGCATTGGCAGGCTGATTCTTTATCACTGAGCCACCAGGGAAGCCCTTTCAGACTATTTTTTTTTTAACAAAAAATGGATGTATCAGATTACTTTTAAACATTATACTAATTTTTTCACTTATACCTTAATACAGTTATGTTAGTTGAGATACACGTGTATTTGATCCTGATGTGATAATATATAACTACACAGCTGCACTTGATTTATCCTAAATAATAGTATTTCATTTTAAATTTCTGTGTGTTTAAAAAAATAATGCTGACTATAAGATTATGCCACTCTGATAAAATGCTGATGTTTCATCTCTTTGTGCACATTGCAACAGTTTTGCAAAACAGTCTTTCCTTGAAATTTGGTAAAAAAAATTTTTTCCATTAGATCAGCTGTCCTGTCATCATTTTAGGAGGTTATTTTAGATTGTTTTTCTATTTCTTCCAATGTAATTTTTCTGTCATCTACTCTATCTCTTCTTCAGTTAATCATTTATATTTTGTAAAAACTCATTGAGATTTCAAATTCTTAGTTTAAAATTATATGTATTATTATATAATTTAAAATTATTTTATGTATCTTTCCTGTTTTCTTATCTACAGAGTTGTTTAGTTTTATCTTTCCATTGTTTGTTTCTGGATAAAACTTGCCAAAAATCATCAAATTATGTTTTTCCAAATAATCATTGAAATTTGCTTTTCTCTTATCTGTTTATAACTTTTCTTTTACTTTTTGTTGTTTTGTAAGAGTTTATTTTGGCCCCTGATCCTTTACATAATGTGTACTTGAAATTATCTTTTCTATCTTTATGGCCTACCTTATCTATATTGTCTTTTTATGCAGAAATATTAAAATGTTATACAAATACTTCTATACTGCTTCATATTCTGTTATCTTGTATATCTAAATATAAGTTCTCAGAGGGCAGGAATCATGTGTTGACTTTTTAATGCTGCAAGACTCCTAGAATAGCATTTTTACATATAATAGACTTAAAAATTTTTTTTTAATTGAAGTATAATTGCTTTACAGAATTTTGTGATTTTCTGTCTTATATCAACAAGAATCAGCCACAGGTACACCACGTCCCCTCCCTCCAAGACCTCCCTCCCATCTCCCTCCCCATCCCACCCTTCAGTCTATCTCAGAGCCCCTGTTTGAGTTCCCTGAGTCATACAGAAAATTCCCACTGGCTATCTATTTTGCATATGGCATTGTAAATTTCTATGTTACTCTCTCCATACACCTCCCCATCTCCCTCCTCTCCTCCCACCGTGTCCATAGGTCTGTTCTCTATGTCTGTTTATCCACTGCTGCCTTGAAAATAAATTCATCAGTGCCATCTCTTCAGATTCCATATATATGTGAATATATGACATTTATATTTCTTTCTCTGACTTACTTCACTCTGTGTAATAGGCACTAGTTTCGTCCACCTCATTAGAACAGATTCAAATGCATTCCTTTTTATCACTGAGTAGTATTCCATTGAATATATGTAACACGGCTTCTTTGCCCATTCATCTGCTGATGGACATCTAGGTTGCTTCCATGTTCTAGCTATTGTAAACAGTGCTGCAGTGAACATGGGGTACATACGTCTTTTTCAGTTTTGATTTCCTCAGGGTATATGCCTAGGCATGGGATTGCTGAGTCATATGGTGGTTTTATTCCTAGCTTTTTAAGGAGTCCTGATACTATCTTCCATAGTAACTGTATCAGTTTACATTTCCACTAGCAGTGCAAGAGCGTTCCCTTTTCTCTACACCCTCTCCAGCATTTATTGTTTGTAGACTTGTTGTTGATGGCCATTCTGACTGGTGTGAGGTGCTATCTCATTGTAGTTTTGATTTGCATTTCTCTAATAATGAGTGATGTACATGTAATAGACTTCAAATGAAGGAATGAAATACCTAATGTTAAATACTACAGAAAGTGTTAGTCACTCGGTCGTGTCCAACTCTTTGCATCCCCAGGAACTGTAGCAGGCAAGGCTCCTCTGTCTGTGGAATTCTCCAGGTAAAAATACTGGAGGGGGTAGCCATTCTGCTCTCCAGGGGATCTTCCCCACCCAGGGTTCAAACCCAGGTCTCCTGCACTGCAGGCAGATTCTTTACTGTCTGAGCCACCAGAGAAGCCCTCTGTAGGTAGAGCAGAACATTAATAAATATTATGCTGTGGCTAACATTTCTTTTTCTTTTTTGGTTGTTTAGCCATAAATTTACAGCAACTGTCAACAGAACATTTGCTACTTGGTGCGAGCTCAATCCACAGTCCTGCAACTATGAAAATGTTCTTGGCTGCAACCAACAACATCTCACTGCTGCTGCTGCTGCTGCTTAGTTGCTTCAGTCGTGTCCGACTCTGTGCGACCCCATAGATGGCAGCCCCTCGTCCCTGGGATTCTCCAGGCAAGAACACTGGAGTGGGTTGCCATTTCCTTCCCCAATGCATGAAAGCGAAAAGTGAAGTGAAGTTGCTCAGTCGTGTCCAACCCTCAGGGACCCCATGGACTGCAGCCTTCTAGGCTCCTCTGTCCATGGGATTTTCCAGGCAAGAGTACTGGAGTGGGGTGCCATTGCCTTCTCTGACAACATCTCACACTTCTCGTTAAAACCAGTTACAACTCAAATTAATCATTCAAAGAAGGCTATTTCCCATCAGATATCAGATTTTGAACATGTGGCTCATATCCCTAGTGCAAACCATGGTCTGGAGGAGTTGGCAGCTCCTACGAACAACCATAGTTCTTTAAGCATTAACCTGAACAGTTCTCATGGTAAAGTAAAGGATGTTACCCAGAGTCTCATCCAAACAGAGGCAGGTCTGCCCAAGGTTACATACAGTATAAAAGGATAGGTTTACATCATCACTTACTAGAGCCATCACTGTTTTGTCAGAAAAGCCTGGATTGACCAAAAGATCAAGTTGTGCTGAACCCCTTTGCTTTCTTGGTGTTTCCTGTGTGCCAGCCACAGATGGTCGCTTCCAGTGTGGATGCTGCCCCTTTGGATATTACGGAGATGGTATCAACTGCAGAGGTAGTGTGACAACTCTTCAAATGGCACAAAGAAAACTATCTAGTTCACTTTTAAGTGCTTAGGAAGATACACTTTTCTATGTATTAAATTTTGTTTACTCCATTTAGTTCACTAACTTCTATTCATTTTATTTATTATTTGGGTATATTCTCTTCACATTTCAAAAAAATTAACACGTGTTTCTCAAATTTTTAATAATGTTGGTATTAAAAAACATTATACTATATAATGCATTACAAATGTAAGAATTAAGTACCTACTTGTCCTAGGGCCTTTGGAAATATTTTGTTTCAACTATGTAATATAATCCACAAGGACTCAATGTACTAAGTATTATTTTTCCCATTATACAGAAAAGAAAGCACAACCTTACAGGGCCAGCTGACATTCCTGGTAGCAAGCAGCTAGATATGAAATAATGGTATGAATAACACTGTGGTCTGGGTTTTTTTCAGCTCACAAATCCTGCATTATTTGTATAAAGTAAGTTTCTCTATAATTCCTCCAGCTCTTAAGAATGAAACAAGTTAGGCATCACTTTAATTTTGAAAGGATTGTTTACTTCTTTTCACAATCATCAGCATAGTTTTCTTTGATACAAATAAAATTTCTGGCTTAGAAGTTACTTTCTAGTGTTCATATTGTCTTTCTTCTAATGTTTTGATTTGTTTGAGACCAGTTTAAGCAACAGAGCTGTTACAGTGTTCCTTTGTTCTGAGTTACCTTGAGGAACTTCATTTTTTTCTTTTTTCTGTAGGAATAATGATAATAACCTTAAATCCTTACATGTTGATAACATAAAACTCCTTTTTATTAGCAAGTAAAACAACCTCAATCATTTCAGTTACTTCAAAAAGTGTTAAATGCCTAATAGAGTATATTGGGTTGTCAGAGAAGCTTTAGAAATAAGAACATATAATAAGCTTATGATGTGTTCCTGGCATTTTGCTCTTTGACATTCTGATTCTCTCTGCCATTCACCAGCATTTAGCTAATTAGTATCTGAAACTAAACTGCTCTCTGAAAGACTGTAATCCCTTTTATGGTTAGCAACCATGTCCAACAGCAGATTTTCTATGCAACTAATTTCCTCATATGGTATATTTTTCTTACCCTATTAATCATTTACCTCAGTCATCCTAGTAGTAAAACAAATATAAGGGGAAAAATAATTTTGTAAATGTATGCAGTCATTATTGTTTAATAGCAATTTCAAATTTTCCAATTTCAGAGAATTTTACTTTTATTATATAATTAAATCTATAGGCAATGTGTATACACTGTATCTACAATTCAGCCTTTTGCCTTGATATATTTTTCATCCTTGGGGAAGAAACAGAGTGTGTTGCCCCAAACATATGCAAATATAAACCTGGTTACACTGGTTCTGACTGCCAAACTGATTAAGTATAGCTTTTATTAGTTTGCATAATAAATTTAATTGATAATATTTCTAAGCCATGAGCTTTATTTTTTACAGCTGTATGTCATCCTGACTGCAAAAACTATGGAAAATGTATTAAGCCTAACATCTGTGAATGTCCCCCAGGACATGATGGAACAACCTGTGATGAAGGTGATAATTCAAATTAAAAATCAAATAATAAAACCAAAATAATGTAATCTTTTAAAAATGTCTTAAAGGTAATTCAGTTTTACTGTGTACATATTAATATATATGTATGAATGCTGGTGAAGGAGTCTAAGTTTTGTTAATGCTTATTAAAAATAATTTATTGAAGATTAAAAACATTTAAATTTGCCAAATCAGAGAGCCAAAAAGCAACAGCTCATACATCTTTGGTAAAAGTATCTGCAGAAATATTTTTTTGATATTTAGTTATATGGAACCATATCCCTATAAATATTTTAGCTTCAAACAAAGGATATCTGCCTATTGAATAATTTCTCAAACACTGGTCCAAGGAACTGCTATTATCAAATAATTAGAAGGTATCAGGTAGTAAAAAGAAACCTAAAAAATCATTTTTTAAAACATATTTATAGCCATATAATTTCATTGCCTTGATTGAAATCTTAAATGGAGAGTTTAGGAAATAGCATTCCTAAAATGGATAATACTTTAAAGAAAAAAATTTGTTATTTTTTAAGTAATATTTTTAAAGAATACATGTTAGTAGATTGTACATATATAATTATTAATAAACTGAGAGCCATGTTGTGTTTTCATGGCAAGGCAAGGCACAAATTAACAAATTACAGTAAACACAGAATGAACTAATGTCCTAGTGGTGTGGATACGACACATTTATAGTCTTCAGGCCTCAGACCTCTTTACTTTCAAGTTTGAGCAGGACAGTTGCTGTCAAGCGTGAATGAGACTACAGTAGACCATCTACAAGTACAGTCAGCACTTGGCATTAAGTAATGGTATTATTGTTATAAGACACGTTATAGAAAGTGCAGGAAAAAATATGATCTTTACTTTTCATTAGGTCACAACCCTTGTGAGCCCAAATAGAAGGAAGGGAAGATGGTATACATATTGAAAGCCACTGAATAAATTAGGCAGAATATGGTTAAAATAAGTATAAGAAGCATATACTGTGTATTCTATAGGATTTCAAAAGAGGGAGATAGACACTGAGCTGAAAACAACATGAAAGGTTAACTGTTAATAAGCAAGACTTAAAATGTGAGGCTGTGTGTGTGTGCTTAGTTGCTCAGTTGTGTCCAACTCTTGCGACCTCATAGACTATAGCCTGCCAGGCTCCATGGGATTCTCCATATGCAAGAATATTGGAGTGGATCGCCATTTCCTTCTCCAGCGGATCTTCCTGACCCAGGAATCACACCCAGATCTCCTGCATTGCAGGCAGACTCTTTACCGACTGAGCTATGAGGGAAGCCCAAAATGTGAGGCTGGAGATGATTAAATATATCTTTCAATTTCTTTCATCCCTTATATGCCATGAGCTCTTTCTATATACAAAGTAAGGCCAGATTACTTGGCTCATTTTGGAGTTTGATGGAAGATCCATCTGAGATCTGGAGAATCTCATAAATATATACATGACTGGGTATTCTCCTAAACCTCCTTTTCTTAAAATGGGATTGGGGTGGCACAATGAAGTCCATGTTTTATGCCATTTCTCTGTATTTAATTATATATATATTTTTTTGTATAGATGTAGTATTTATCTCTATACTCAAGTTTTATAGAGTATATGAGTACTGCCCATTATAAAAAAGGTCTTTTATTCTTTTTATTTTTAAGTGTTAAATTCCGAACCACAGGTATTTCTCGTGGTGTTTTTGTAATGAAAATACATTTTTTCCTAATTAATAGAAATAATCTTAAATTGAATAAGGATTGTTGTTCAGTTGCTCAGTTGTATCTGACTCTTTGTGACCCCATGGACTGTAACCCACCAGGCTCCTCTGTCCATGGGACTCTCCAGGCAAGAATACTGGAGTGGGTTGCCATTTCCTTCTCCAGTGTAAGGATTAGAAAACAGAAAACTTAAGATCATTTCTCCATTATAAAAAGTACTAATAAAAGAGAAGTGAGACTTGGGGTGCCTAGAGTGACACCTCAGTAGCAGTGAGCACCCAGGACCCAGAACTTGGTTTCTAAATACTATTCTCCAATAAAAGGAACCAGAAGGAAAAAAAAAAAAAAAAAAGAGGAAAGGGGGCTTTTAAAATATAAATGCTGAAAATGTTCTCTTGTCCAAATTCTAAATCAAAACTTTCTTAAAATTGTTTTAAGGAAACAAGGAGAAATATAAACCTTAAAGGTATTCTCTACAGATAATAAGACTTTAGCAATTTGAGTGAATAAACTTAATTTATTCCAATTATTACTCACAAACTAGTAATTTTTGTATTGCATCTGACTCATGGGAAAAGTTTTTAAATAAGAGCTAAAAGTCTGTCTGAATGTGCGCATCTGTTATAGATATGATAATTTTACGCCTCTGAATGTCAATGCCAAAATTAATTTTTTAAAAATCCTCTAACTGGCTAAAACAACCAAGATAAAATAAAATTCTAAAAAATATAAACTAATCCCCCAAATTTTCAAGCTCACATGATCTGGGATTAATCTTTAATGAATAAACACTTGATTTAATTAAAATAAGCAGGTCTTTAAATTTATAAACATTAAATATAAAACTGTTATTTTACTTAAAATTAAATAAGCTCAAACTAGCTCTGTTACAAAATTTGTCAGCAAGATGAATACCTTGGGATGGTGACTGACTTTGTCTAATTGCTCATGAAATTTTCATGAGTGATCTAAACATAATTGTTGGGAACAAGTGATTTACGTAGACCTTAACGGAAGAGGACTTTAGACTCTTGCTGAGTAAGGCGAGTTAAATGATGAGAATTCATCGAATGGCTAGATCATTTGCAAATAAGATAAAATATTGAACATTAATTGCTAAACTGCTAAGTTGCTTCAGTCGTGTCCGACTCTGTGTAACCCCATAGATGGCAGCCCACCAGGCTCCCCCATCCCTGGGATTCTCCAGGCAAGAACACTGGAGTGGGCTGCCACTTCCTTCTCCAATGCATGAAAGTGAAAAGTGAAAGGGAAGTCGCTAAGTCACATCCGACTCTTCGCAACCCCATGAATTGCAGCCTACCAGGCTCCTCCACCCATGGGATTTTCCAGGCAAGAGTACTGGAGTGGGGTGCCATTGCCTTCTCCAATTGCTAAACAGTCAAAGTTTATTTATTTTTGTCTTATTACAGAAAATCTGAAGATGTTTGGGTCTTATAGTAAACATGTTTTAAACCACATTGAAGAAAATATGTGCTGAGGCACTATATGTTCCTAGAAATTGTGAAATATAATCCTAAATTTGCTAATAAAATATACTGGTAGAGAAAAAAAAAAAGCCAGAGAAAGGAAACTCAATCATTAACTAGAAAAGGTTCAGTCTAAAATAATGGATATTATTCATTTGCTAAAATCTTTCAGTTAATATTGTTTTTATACAAAAAGTGTTACATTATTTTCACCTATAAATCTATCTGAAATCAGCTAAATTTTTCTTAGTGTTTGGAAAATTTCGAAAGGGGAATCTGTCCACACATACCTTATTACCAAAACAGAATAACTGGACATTCACTTTTACAACAAAAACTAAAATCTACTTAATCATCACTTAAAAAAATTAAATTTAAAAATTTATAGGCAAGTTTGCCTTTGTATTACTATTTTTAAATAACTGTATTTAGTTATCACATTAGGAAGAAGTATGAAGCAAGAAAAATCTTATAAAAGATACAAACATCAATCTCTGAACTCCATGGAACAGAACCACATACATAGAAGTTACTAGTACACTGTATTCAGGATTATCCAATACGTATTCTTGAAAAAGCTGAAGATTTATTGTTAAAAAGGTTTTTTCCCAGGCCCTGACAGGAATAAGTCACATATAAAGCTCTATGACCTCAGTAGGTACCCAAAAGTAAACTTTATAAAGTTTTTTCTAAAGATATGACCAATTGTTGAGTTTTTCTAACCTCCACAAGAACAGGTCTTATTTTGAGCTTGGTTTTGACTTATTTTCTTGTTTTTTTCCCAGGTCATTTCACTCTTTACTTCAGAGTTTGGTGGAACATAAGATTAGATTCATAATATTTGCACTATCACACTGAAGGCTCCACTGGTTATGAACACTTCACCAATATATTTCCAAGAGTGCTAACCCACTAGCAACTTATGGCTATAAGCATTGTATGTTATGATTTAGAAATGGTGGTTTTAACAACTTGCAGTTGTGACCTTTTATTTTACTCATTTCTCTGCCTTATGTCCCCATAGATCACACACACATAATGCAACATATAATAATTGAATGTGTGATATTCACAGATTGCTGCCATGTGTTCTTTTAGCTATCTGCCAGCCTCCCTGTAAGAATGGTGGTCACTGCATGAGAAATAATGTGTGCACCTGTCCTGAAGGAGACACTGGTAGGAGATGCCAAAATAGTAAGACACTACTAAATATGTTTGCCAGCTACAGGTAAAGCAAACATGTTAAATAGCAAAACTACTGATATTTAAGGACTAATACTTCATCCCTTTATTTCTAGGTATCTGTGTTCCCATGTTCATTAATGGAGGAAGTGTGTGGGACCAAGCCTTTGCTCTTGCCCTTCTGTCTGGACAGGGAAACAGTGCAACACATGTAAGGGAAATGCCCTTAAAATGCTCAAGTCCACATGGGAACGTAAAGCAGGACTTCAGACAAAGGGCATGTTCATTGTTTTTTGTTTCCTTGCTTTTATTTTTCCTCATTTAGTCCTACTTTAGAATTTATTTATTTTTAGAATTTATCTCTTTTATATCAATCTTCTTCCATTTCCCTGTGCAAAGCAATCCTCCATCCATTGGTTTATTACTGGACTTGCCTAAACTTCTAAATCAAAAAGGTCCTAATTTCCTTACAAAAGATGTATGAGCTTTCCTAAGAAATTCGCAATTAGCATCAGTTGCATCAGTGTTTCAGCTTTAAAACTGTTTTCCATAAATGTCTCTTGGAATGTCAACATTAAACAAACTCCTCTGCCTTATATTGAAATAAATCACTTAATTAAAAAAATATATATCTTTTAAAAACAGAGTAAAATTCCAGTTCCTCTGAACTCTTTCTTTCTAATTAGCAGAGGTACAGGGTATCCTGTATTTTCCAGTCTATCCAATACAGTTGCTAGGATAAATGACATGTATTTAAGTCTTGTCTCAGTTATAAGTAGGAGTCAGGGGAAGTTTTTTTTAAAAAACTACTGATTTCTTGGCCCCGTCTCAGACCAGTTCAGAACCTCCTGAGAGGTTTTATTGCTTTCAATCTAGCTTTTGAGATGATGGCAGTTCTCATTCAAATGCTTCATTTTTTCCATAAAAGTCTAACAATGGGAAAAAGTTAAGGGGAAAAATTCTTTAATTATTGATTTTTAACTATTTCTCACTTTTCTTTAATGAAAATTGTTGTGGCTTATGGTAGGACTAGTAAATTAAGTTTTAAACTTCTATTTTCATTTGCGGCAATCTGCTTTCAGAAATGTAAAAATGGTGGTGACTGTATTGCTCCTAGCATATGCCACTGTCCTACCACATGGGCAGGAGCACAGTGTCAAATACGTAAGCCTACAGAACTCACTTTCTACTCTATGTTCCGAATTTGAATCTATTACAATTATTAAATAAAGTATAGCTTTAAGAGAAAAATATATAGAAAAATAAATCCCAGTATGCTGATCCATTAAAGTTTTAGAAATGGAGGGATGTCTTATCCATTTCTATACCTATTTAAAAGGAATGTATGGTATGTTATATTAATGTTTTGTGTAACTTAGAAAGATCCAAAGTACAGTCTGGGGGGTGTCAGTGAATTCCTCTTAGGTGGACTTAAGAATTTTTTTTTTCATTTTAGAAGATCTTTCTTTCTTTTTCTTCCAGTTTTATTGCAATATAATTGACATTCTGCACTGTATAAGGTGTACAACATAATGATTTTACTTACATACATCATGAAATGATTATCACAATGTTTAGTGAATATTCATCTCATATATGTATAACATTAAAGAGTTTTTTAAAAAAGTATCTTTCCCTTGTGATGAGAACTTTTACTCTCTTATAAGCTTTTGTATATAATGCACAGCGGTGTTAATTATATTTATCGTGTTGTACATTCCATCCCCAGTACTTATTTAACTAGAAGTTTGTGGCTTTTGACTGCTTTCCTCTAAGGGGGAATTAGATGAAGAAGGTTTTATTATATAGTTTAAATGTTTTTCTATATTATAGGGTAGATAAATATCTATCATGGAAATGAGAGAAAATATGAAAAACTTTTAAAAAATACATCTCTCCAAATTCCTTCACCCAGAACTAGTTTCTGCCTTGATTTTCTCATCTTAGCTGTTTCCACTTTTAGTCATAAATTTTTACATAGATGGGATCTCATGCTATAGAGAAAACTCAAATTTTATGTAATTTTGAAACTTGAAATAACATCTTAAAATATTAACAAACATTGACTTAATGGGAAAAACAGAAAATCTCCTCAAAGTACTTTCAAATGTTCAATAACTACATAATATCAAAACTGGTAAAGAAAATGTATTATAAACTGAAATTACACAATTGTAAAATGACTGTACTTTTTTTACTAAAAATACCTGCTCTGCTTTTCAGTATGCTTGAACCACACTCATTTCCATTTGTCAGAGATTCTGCATATAATTTTTATGACTCTTAGAGTTTATTTTATTGTTAATTACTACTCACTTCTCAATCTAGTAAAATATTTTCAAAGAATTCATTAAGTGGTAGTGCTTATGTAAGAAATATATGCTCAAAAATCAGTAATTCACATTGAAAGTTAGATGTAATAAAATGCTATAAAAAGGAACACTCAACATTGATTTGGCCTACTTATTCTGGACAGGGCTTGTGTGGACTACGAGAGAGAATGATGAGATGCTAAAAGCACATTAACGTGAAAATATGCTCCAGTGATTGTGAACTCAGGTACTCTGAGCACAGTCTGAAGATGTGTTTTTGCACCTTGTAGCTTTTGTGTGAGTTTTTAAAAGTCTCCTTCCTCAAAAATGCTTTACTTCTTTCTGTCTGGAAACTGTCTAAATATTGATGATATTATTTATACAAGTTGTTTTACTGCCATCTTCTGGAAAAATTGTTGTAATAAATATTAAATCTATGATGTCTGTGATATGAACAGTGTTTAGTTAGCTGTGGAACCTCGTCCTTTATACAACCTGCTCAACTGTACACAATAGCTCTGATAAAAACATGCCTTTCAATGTTGCATTTATACTAAAGGGATTATTATTCTTATATATGCAAGCTTCAAATATGAGCTATTTAAACATACTTCTCCCGTGAAAAATAACTGTATTGTACATAATTTTACATTATGCCTATATTTAGTCAGTATCACTTTAAAGTGTTTCGGAGTCCTTAGAAACATAATTTTAAATAATATATTAAATTCCATAATATAAATACTATAATTCACTTGGCCTTTCCTCTCATGTTGAACATTTCTGTTATTTACAAACTGCTACTATTATAAGAATTTTTCTCTATAGGTGGGTAGGTAGGTAAATGATAGAGGAAAGAAAAAGACAAAATATAAATAGATATTGAAATAGATATAGGTATTTTAAAACTGCACAGGAAGAGACTTTTAAAGAAGAAATTTCTAGCACAGATAATATGAAAATCTTTAGGAAGCTTCCAATAGAGTTGTTTCACATTAAACTTCCATTAGTAGTACATAAAATTGTCTGTTTTTCCATATGTTGGTCAGTACTGAGTTGCCCCTTTTAAATTTTCGCTAAAAAAGTTTTATTAAAAAGCAAATTATGAATGCTGATTTGAATCTCCTCTCTAAAGAAAACAAAAAGATATGTTTTAAATACTTTAAAATACAGCCAATGAAAATGTTTGCTTTAATAATATTGATATCTTTGTGAAATAGTGAAACTGTTGTGTTGCTTTTGCGGGTGTTTGGTCTTTTGATGTCTGCATATGTGGGTGTTTGCATACTGGTTGCAGAAACATAGTACTGCAGTTGGTCATTCATTGATTCTTTAGAATCAATGGCTTTTGGAATTGTCTGAAGCATTTGTGTTAAAAGACAGTAACTGTAAAAACTTGTGTATTACAGCAATTTGCAATCAAAAGTGTCTTTATGGAAGCAGATGTGTACTCCCCAACATATGTTCTTGCCTCACTGGAGAACAAAGAATATTCTGGAGTCAAAAGTGAAAAGAATATACAGGTATTTTACATTTTAAACAAAGAATGTATGAGATATTGACACCTGCAATCAACTGGGATATTCAGATACAGTAATTTATACCTGTTTGTTAATGCTTTTTGTTCTTTTACTTCTAAAATAGAAAATATACAAGATTTTACTGTTTTCCTCTAAAACTAGAAATCATATCATTTTTGTGTCATTATAGAGTTATCTTGTTACTCAGAATTTTCATGTGCACTTATGGAATTTCAGCGTGTAGATAACAACCATCAAACATTATGTAATATTTCATGACACCAGAGCTGAAAGAGAGCAAGTATTTCACAATATAGATTTAAGACACTAATAATTTATATTTGGTCAAATGCTAGTTAAAAAGACCACCTCTACCCTTAAAAAAAACTTCACCACCTTTACATCAGGGAATCACTACTTCATTGTTGGGGGGGAAGCGTGTTTCTAAACATGTTCGGTGGATCATATGCCACTGAAGCATTGAATATACTCATTTCTTTCCTTGATGATAGTTCTCTCTTCATTTGCGTGCATGCATGCTAAGTCGCTTCAGTACTGTCTGGCTCTTTGCAAACATATGGATGTTGCCTGCTAGGCTCCTCTGTCCACGAGATTTCTCAGGCAAGAATACTGGAGTGGGTCGCGGTGCCCTCCTCCAGGGGACCTTCCCAACTCAGGGATGAAACTCACATCTACTCAGGGATGAAACTCACATCTCTTGTGTCTTCTGCATTGGAAAACAAGTTCTGTACAACTAGCACCACCTGGGAAGCGCCTCTCTTCATTTACTTGATGTATGTTCAGTTGTGTCCTACTCTTTGTGACTCTGTGGGCTGTAGCCCACCAGGCTCCTCTGTCCATGGGATTTTCCAGGCAAAAATAACTGGAGTAGGTTGCCAAAAAACCATTTCAGGGAAAACAATTTTTAAAACTTTTCATATCATTAGAATTAGGATTTCTTTGTATTTTGAAAATCAAGAAAGCAATAAGACTTTCTTGCAGTTTCTGAAGCCCACCTCGCCCAAGTAAATTATAAGCCCAGTGCTATGTAAATATCTATTTAAAAAGTTTCTATGATTGTAAAATGCACTTGTAAAATGAAACTGAATTTTTTAGGCCTCCAATCTTAAATTTCTAAATATTACGAGCCAAGGTATTTTTTCAGTCCTGATTCCTACACAATCACCAAAAAAAAAAAAAAAAAGAAAAAAGAAAAGAAAAGAAAAATTGCAGCAGAACTCTCCAAAAATTTTTTAATCTATTGGTTTAGTTCCTAAGTTGTGTCCGACTCTTGTGACCCTATAGACTGTAGCCTGCCAGGCTCCTCTGTCCATGGGATTCTCTAAGCAAGAATACTGGAGTGGATTGCCATTTACTTCTCCAGGGGATCTTCCCCACCCAGGGATCAAACCCAGGTCTCCTGCACTGCAGGCAGATTCTTTATCAACTGAGCTACTATCTATTAGATTTCCTTTTAAAAAGCAATTATATGCTATTTAACACTTCAAAAAATCCAAGGGTCTTGAATATTAAAGTACTCTGGAGTACATTATATTTTGAAAAATGATAAGGAATTTTATTCCTGAAGATACTGAATCAGACTGGCTTGGTGGCAAAGTGGATATGTGTATCTATCTTTCTCTTAGCACTGGTGTTCCTCATGGAAGGATACGATCTCCGTTTTGAGAAAAACAAGATCATAATAGTATTATGGTTTGAAAACCAGAAAACAAAAGTTACTGAGTATTTGACCAGCTATTATTGAGAAAAATAAATATTTTAATATAAAAGTCTGAGTTTCCTGGATTTGAAGGCATTCTGAATATACTTTGAAATTTTTTTATGGCACAGAAAACCCTATGACCTCAAAAGCTTTCAAGTCCACTTTGACATACTAAACTACTTCCCTATGTTCTATTTTTATGTATTTCTTTACTATCTGAATCCTTCCTCATATGACTACTCGCAGATCATCATTCCCATTTATGTTTCTGAGATCCGTCTGGAACCATATTAGAAAGAAAAAACATGAGGTCATGGGGCAAATGAAACAAAAAGAGTTAGCTCAAGGACCACATGTCCTGCTCTATTGTAACCTGCTCTCCCAAGCTCTTACGGGTTGCTAGAATTTCAATGAAAGAGACAAAGAATTACTGGCTAGAAAGAAGACACGGAGAAAGAGGAAATGGGGAAGGGAAGTGCTAAAGAGGGTAATTTGATGAACAGCTTTGAGAGATTTCATAACTTGCTGCCTAACTGCCAAGTGTATTTCCTACATCCCTGCCACTTGTTTGCTCTGTGACCTCAGGCAAGGTATTAAACCCCACCCGGAGCCTTAATTGTTTTCATCTGTAATATGGAGCTCATATGGGGTTGTCATAGGATTAACGGAGAAGGCAACGGCACCCCACTCCAGTACTCTTGCCTGGAAAATCCTGTGGATGGAGGAGCCTGGTGGGCTGCAGTCCATGGGGTCGCTGAGGGTTGGACACGACTGAGCGACTTCACTGTCACTTTTCACTTTCATGCATTGGAGAAGGAAATGGCAATCCACTCCAGTGTTCTTGCCTGGAGAATCCCAGGGACGGGGAAGCCTGGTGAGCTGCTGTCTACGGGGTCGCACAGAGTCAGACACGACTGAAGCGACGCAGCAGCAGCAGCAGCAGCAGCAGCAGCATAGGATTAAATATGCTAAAATATGTGAAGTACCTAGAACAGTGCCTGGTATGTAGAAAACACTATGTAAGTTTGTTGGTGGTTACATTGAATAGAGGAATAGAGAGAGGTGGAGAAAGAAAAGGATGGACAAAGAGACTTGAGAGCAAATTTTGCAATACATGAATGTCAAAAGTCTTTTCCTGGAGAATATAAAAATACTTATTTGGTTTTATTGAGCATGGATATTTCTTGAATATAACCCTTTACCAAGATGGAATCATATACAATTGTATGCAAGCTCCATTAAATCACAGGTATTTTGACATTTAAATATGATCTTGATTAGACCTCAGTTTTGTGAGAGCAGTTCTTAGTCTCTAGTGCTTTATGTCAGGAGGAAGAAGGTAGCAAATAATGAGTCAGAATTATCTAGTTTTCTAATATTTTTTGAAACTTAATTTCCCTCTTTCTACTGTAGGTCAAATACCATTGAGTAATATCAAGTATAAGAATGGACATTTTTATTCAGAAGAAGTTGAAGTTAACTATTAATACTTGAAGTTTATTTGAACATCATTCTTAAAGCTCTTTTAAAGGTCGAAGAAACTAATAAAAACAGACTGGTCTTAGTTGGCATTGTTGGAGAAAAGGAAAGGAGAAATCCAGATAATCAAAATTTTACTTTGACATGTGATTTGTTATTAACATATTGAAATGATGTTTCTGACACTCACAATATTTAATAAACTGAATATTTTCCCTGTCTTTACTGTGACAGTGTCTTTATCATCTGGGACCAGTCAGCATCACAGAAGGCGTCTGACATATCCAGATATAAAGTGTTAATGCAAAATTAGGAACTCTCAGGACTGTTGCAAGAGCCTTGGTGGGGATGGGGGGGGCTAGGGAAGAGGTCAGGAAAGCAGCTGCTGAAGGTCAGAGAAACTGAGAATGAAGATGTCACTTTAATTCCAAGCATCTAATAGCAAACACCTTTGAAGAAATAATGGCTTCCTATTCATGTCCAGCTTCTAACTCTCTGGAAGGCTCTTTTCATTGGTGAACTCTAACCCAGAACCACACAGAGAAGGGATTCTGGAAAATGTAGCTCCTAGCCTTAGGAGGAAGTGACACTGATGCCAAGGGAACAAAGTGAGCTCACACGGGACATATTGAAAGCTCTGCATTTTACTGCTTTGGACTATATTCTGGAGATAAAGCTATTACTTTTCAGTGATAAAAAACCATGTTTAGTTTGGTCTGTTTATTTTTCATCTCTACTCTTTCTGCTACTCTGACGTGTACTATTTCTGGAGAGCAGGGAAGAAATAATGGAATTTGGAGTTTTACAAGACTCACTTGGTCACTGTGCTTTCTGTGTAAAGGTCTTTTATTCATCCATTCTTTTCAGTACCATGATCTATTTTGATGCAGAAACGAGAGACACGGTCACAAAATCAAATCCACCTATAAATATCAAAAGAGATTTGAATACTTCATAAAAGAAAATTAGATTGACATGATTGTTAAAGAAGTGGGAATGTCAGCAAAGAATATACAAATAACTGAAAGCTCTATTTCAGAGATGCAAATAATTATACATTAACTAGAGTTATAACACTTCTTTTTTTTCTATTATATTTGACCTCAAACTTCATTATCTTTTTCAAAAAACATTTTAATTTGAACATGCCTACTAAATCATATGAGTTTACAAAACTCATTTTTTTTTAAATGGAAAGACTAATTTTTTTAAGGAATCTCCACACTGTTCTCCATAGTGGCTGTACTAGTTTGCATTCCCACCAGCAGTGTAGGAGGGTTCCCTTTTCTCCACACCCTCTCCAGCATTTATTGCTTGCAGATTTTTGGATCGCAGCCATTCTGACTGGTGTGAAGTGGTACCTCATTGTGGTTTTGATTTGCATTTCTCTAATAATGATGTGGAGATTCCTTAAAAAATTGCAAATAGAACTACCTTATGACCCAGCAATCCCACTTCTGGGCATACACACCGAGGAAACCAGAATTGAAAGAGACACATGTACCCCAATGTTCATCGCAGCACTGTTTATAATAGCCAGGACATGGAAACAACCTAGATGTCCATCAGCAGATGAATGGATAAGAAAGCTGTGGTACATATACACAATGGAGTATTACTCAGCCGTTAAAAAGAATTCATTTGAATCAGTTCTGATGAGATGGATGAAACTGGAGCCGATTATACAGAGTGAAGTAAGCCAGAAAGAAAAACACCAATACAGTATACTAACACATATATATGGAATTTAGGAAGATGGCAATGACGACCCTGTATGCAAGACAGGGAAAGAGACACAGATGTGTATAACGGACTTTTGGACTCAGAGGGAGAGGGTGGGATGATTTGGGAGAATGACATTCTAACATGTATACTATCATGTGAATTGAATCGCCAGTCTATGTCTGACGCAGGATGCAGCATGCTTGGGGCTGGTGCATGGGGATGACCCAGAAAGATGTTATAGGGAGGGAGGTGGGAGGGGGGTTCATGTTTGGGAATGCATGTAAGAATTAAAGATTTTAAAATTTAAAAAATAAAAAACTAAAAAAAAAAAAAAAAAAGAAAGACTAAGCATTCCTAGGCCATGTCTACAATTACAAGACAAAGTAAGACATTGTTAGAATAAAATTATTGCCTAACTTTGGTAAGAATCTAAGCATTCGGTGTCAGAATTAAAGAGATTTTATCATTTCACCTTTGCTGAAAGATAAAGAATCATTTAAGAGAATATAACATGTTTTACTGTCTTATTTTATTACCAAAAATATAGAAATACAAATGCAATATAAATCTTTAATAATTTGTATGTGGTTAAATTTGTAATCTGTTGTGAAAATAAGTGCTAGAAAGAAAAAAGTACTTTAGATGAAAGTAAATAATTTTTTAAAGTTAATAACTAGAATTAAAATTCCTATAGAAGCTGTAATAATGAAATAGCTATATTTTTTATATCTGCTTCTGCCTTCTTGGATCAGTATACAGCATTGCAATTTTATTAGTAACCTTACTAAGCTGATCTTCAATGTATATTTTTTATAGTTATAAAGTTATAATAGCTCAAGGATTTATCCTGAAATGTCTAAACCAGGATTTTAAAACCCATTTATGAAATGTTTTCTAGATCCACACCAAGACTCTCAAGCTGCAATTAAAATATTAATCAGTAGACTATGCATTTATAATAGATTTAATGGACCTGTATAGGCTAATAATCAAGAAATGCTATGGTTTACAGCTTACAGATTTTATATAAAAGCACTCCTTATGAAAGCTAATGGCTCATGCAAATGGAAGTAATGTTTTAGAAATATAATGTGAATTTTGAAAAGCAAGTAATTTGATAGATTTATGAGAAGTAATTTAAGTTTTTCTTATTTCTTGGTTATATTTTCACATCTAGTAGCTTGAAAAATCTTTTATCCAAAACCTATTTGGAGAATATTTTGAAGATAATGAATGTTTGAGAATTTAAGCAAAAGTACTTCAACATGTGTAACTTCCAGTGTTTACGTCATCTTCCGAAAAAGAATTCTGATCTTAAACATTGTTTAATATGCCTGGCTATTTTGTGTTTATTTATGTTAACATTTAAATGAAATATCTGAATTATCAAATATTCTTAACCTTTCTTTGACCCTCTAGAGTTGGGGAGACCTGGGTTTTAATTCAACCCCAAATCTTCATGCCATCTTTTCCCAGTTATGTGGACTTGCACAAAGAGCTTCTATATTTAATTCCTTCATTTGTAAGATAGGGATAAATAATTCTCATTTCAGAGACTAGCTCATTTTAATTTAAAATGAGATAATTATAAATAATTTTTCACTATGTCATCTAATAAATGCCCAATATATGAGTGTTATTATATGTTTTTTGTTGCTAAAAATGAATTAGTGGAAGCACTAGGCTGAGGAAAAAAAGACAGACTCCTCTATTTGGGTTTTTGGTTTTCCAATGATTATTGTATATTGGTATTTCTTGTTCCTGACTAAAGAGTTTACTTTTAAAAAGCACTGATTAAACAATATGTAAGTCAAAAGCAAGATAAAATAAGTGGATGTAAATTTTCAATCAACTCTGGCATACATTTATTTAAAATTGAGGACAGTCTTGTCCATCAATGTGGAAACAAACTTAACCTCAGCTGTCAATCTTAAAAATGTTGTAACTGCCAGATGGAATTAGCAGAGTTTCACCTGCAGATGGTGCTAGATCCTCATTTCCCAGATAGCACACACGCAATGCAAACCGACCACTGGGTAAGACAGCATTTTAAACATTTAATGCAGACATAACATCTTTCAAAAATAAATTTCTTCGCTAACACAGCATCGGTCTTTCTTGTGACCTAGACATCTGTTACACCTGGTGATTAATCAATAATTTCAGCCACTTGGCTGACTGCCGTTAACAACTCCCATTGTGCTAGTAAGGGATGAACTGCATTTGAAGATTTAGTGACCATCTATACTCACTGGAAAAGACTCTGATGCTGGGAGGGATTGGGGGCAGGAGAAAAAGGGGACGACAGAGAATGAGATGGCTGGATGGCATCACCAATTCGATGGACATGAGTTTGAGTGAACTCCGGGAGTTGGTGATAGACAGGGAGGCCTGGCGTGCTGCGATTCATGGGGTCGCAAAGAGTCAGACATGACTGAGCGACTGAACTGAACTGAACTGATATGAGATTTAAACTGCTGTGAGAATTATTAGGGTAAGCAGAAAACCTTTGTTTTTCATACGTACACAGAACTTGGAAAAGTCTAGCAATGAAAATGGCCAGTACTTTCAGGTATTTCAAAGTTATAATTTTTTCTCCTATTATTGACAAATAATCATAAGTCCCATATGTGGTACACCCTGAGAGGAAAAAAAAGGCTTTGTAAAGGATGATGGTTTCCTGAATATACTGCTTCTTGGCACTATAATTTTATCTGAAGTAGACAGGTTCCCCCCAGCTATATGTCTTATATATGACAATACCTGGAAAGTCTTTGACTTGAGAGACTAGAAACTTGAGAAAAGTATTAAGACTTACTGGACACAAACAGTATAGCGAAAGTAATTCCATTGTATTTCCCAACTCCCTCAGATAGGCAGAAAGATAAATAGATCATATACTATACATATATATAGTAGATTCTGATATTAAAACTTAAATCTTGCTCACCAAGTAACTGTGGCCCTTGCTAATGTGACCAAGAGATACTGTTAGGACCTAGTTTAGATTCTCATTCTAAGATCTCAGGATCTTCATCTGCATTTTCTTTACTGTTTTGGTTCAATTCTGCCTGAGCTGGGATGTTCTCTCTTGGTTGAGGGCTCTGATTATGAATCAAAGAAAATTCTTAGGGTTTGTGTTTCCATGCCTCCAAGTTGTGTTTTTAGCCATCAAGACCTGTCAGTGTATGACAAAAACCACTACAATATTGTAAAGTAATTAGCCTCCAATTAAAATTAAAAAAAAAAAAGACCTGGCATTTTTTTCTAGGGGCGATCTTGATGATAGCCCCCTGTTAGTTTAAGGAGACGGCAGCTTCAAGGTGCTTCATCTATGAAGCAACCCCTTTGTTGCTATATCAGTGTCCTCTGCTGATGCACTCTCACTGATGACTTGCAATTTCTGAGGACTCCAGAAATAAACAGGACTTTTGTTCAAATTCTTTTTTGTGACAATAGTCAATTCTTCCTTTGGAGCTGACCTGAAATCTATCTCCCCATATTAAAGATTCAAGCCATTTTCAGTGTAATGTCATCATCAAAGCACCCTGCCTGCACATTACAAGTGAAATAAATAAAGCATCAGAAATGCTATGGATAGTCTGACCCCTTCATTTTCTACACAGTGGGCTGCAAAGAAGAGTAGAATGGTTCAAACCAAGAAAAAACCACAAAGCAGTAGCAGAACTTGGAAAAAAAAAACCCAAAACTGGGGCACCTTCTCATAGCATTTCTATCATGTCTCACATGACTGATAGAAAAATATTCTGAAAAATATTTTAGTTTTCTTTTTCTCCCCAGAAAAGAAGAAACAGCTGTAGGAAATGGAAATTGACCTTACCAGAAATAAAACTTGAATTGCTCATTTTGAGGGTTGGCATACGGCTGTGTGCTTGGCTCTGCAGAGCAAGAGTGGGATTTTTCTAGAGCCATATGGTTGGAATCAAGAAGGGCAATGAGTTAAAGCAGACAGAAGGCAGTTTATGGGTAATGACAAGGTCCTGAAGCATAATATATGCTAGAATGTTTCCAATCTTAGATTTACATTGAAAAGGAGGGGGCTGCCAAGAGATGCACTGAGGTATTTTTCTCCTGAAATGAGAAAACAAGGATCCCAGACTGTACTACCTGTCAGCTCTGCTTAGATGACCTTACCTTCCAGTCACTGTTAAACCAAATGATTAAGAGAAATGTCCTGTTTCTAATTGTTTTGAACATCATGATAAGTCTTCCAAACCAGTATCTATTGAGTTTCCACTGAAACAGAAAATTCCTTCATTAACCCATACAGACAGGTTGATAACAGGCTCTGCCAGTCTATATTACTAAGCACTAACTAACCTAGTGAGACAACTGACTAGAAAGGGAGTTGTTTCATTCCTCACCCCTCAGGGAAAACTAAACTGACAAGCATGGTTGAAACCATGATGGATAAGCAGTTTGTGACTTCTGACAGAATTCTCGTGCTGAAAATACATATGTGAGATTTTAACTAATTAGGCCTCAAGCTCTTTGTAAAAGCCACATTGCAATTAATTAAGACGCTACTCATTATTTTTCAAAAAGCAAATTCTTTATCATAATTCACAAAAGTGTCAGAGAAGACTAAACATTCTAACTACCATATTATAATTTTTAATGCTAAAATAGATAAAATATTTAAGACGAACTTTGTTATTTTTAAGCTGTTCATTTGACTTGAAATTGACATACTGTTATGACTACTTTAGCTAACATGTAATTATAATTGAGTTAAACGAAAATTAAAATCAAGATTTGTAATATTTCATTGTGATCCAAACTTAAAGAATTATCACATCCACTTTTAAGAGCAATGCTACAAAATGGGACCTGTCAGTGGAAATCTTGAGAGATACAGCCAATTAAGATAGTACATAAAAATTTTAAATAATAACCTCTGATATACTACTCTTTTAATAATAATATTTTAAGTGACATCAATAGAAAAATAGTTATTATATATTCAGCTATGAAATTTCTATCGACCATATGAAACAGTAAGTCACGCAGAACTTAATCTCACATCTTTGAAAGATGGCTACATTAAATGAAAATATGAAAAGGCAAGCTTTTAGACAATCCTACTATACTCATTTTAAAATGTGTTTGCATGCACATATGTTTTTAATAACAACATTTCTATGAAGACATAATTTTTTTAATTGGTTACCTTAAGAAAGTATGATTAGGAGATGAGGATTGATTTATACAGATGTTACTTATTACTTCTTATATATATTTGTACCATCTGCTTAAAATTTTTATTGTGATCTTAATTTTGTAATGTATACTTTTGCAGAATCTTCAGTTAGCTTCAAACAATGCTGCTCCCTTGAAATACCAAGTAAGAGACATTCAGAATAATATGAACTGAAAATCAAAGGACTACTGCATAGTTTATCTTAATTGAAAAGGGGCAATTAAAATTAATTAAAAATTTAATATGTTATTTTAGAAAATTTCAGTTGTGGTACTTTTTTCAGAGTAAAAAAATTTCCTAACTCATTATTGCATATGGATTTAAGTTGTAAACTGTTGTATTTAAATTAAGGAGAATGGTTTACAGTCCTATGAGTATTATCATAAGATTAAAATTAATTGCTCAGAATTTTCAGCTGAGGCCAAACTGGACAGCTAATCAGTCATAAGCTAATGTTATTAGCTTGATTCTTGTTATCAAACTGTCTTGTGATAATACCAGGCAAGTGGGTGGGCAAAAAAAAAAAAACCCCTCCATATAAAAACAACGGAACCAAGTTCTTTTGTTTGCAATAGTTCTAACATTTACAGATCACATTTACAGCAAAGACTTGAGTTTATTACCTGAATAATTCTAGTAAAAAGCTTACATGTGCTTAAATTCATGGGACCAAAAATCCACAAAGTATATTTTCTACTTATAAGTTTGTTACAGTGCCTTTTATGTGAAAATTTTGGAGCCTTTAAAAGATTGAATTAACTATATCTTAAAATGAATGAATGAACACTTTACTTTAAAGACAGAATTAAAATGCACCATATATAAAATCTGAAGTACAGAAGAATGAAGTAAACTTTCCTCTAAGAGTCATAAATCAGATAAAATGCAATGGCTAATTTTAGTAGAGTCTAAACCTATCAAGTGTCAATCTTGACTAGGTACAGCTTTTTGTTTTGTTTCAGAAAATGATGACTATCTTTCTTTTTGAAAAAATGTGCGATATTTGATACATACAAAAGAAAATGGCACTGTATCTCTGAAGTTATAAACAATACCAAAACGGACACCTACAACTCAATTAATTCAGAAATATGCCAATGACAACACAGTTGCACCTATTTCTGTTCTCCTTTTCTAATCTTGCTTCTCCTCACTCCAAATTATTGTCCTGTATTTTGTGTTCATAACCTGTGTTGTACATGCATGCTAAGTCGCTCCAGTCGTGTCCAACTCTTTGAGACTTCATGGACTACAGCCTGTCAGGCTCCTCTGTCAATAGGATTCTCCAGGCAAGAATTCTGGAGTGGGTTGCCATGCCCTCCTCCAGGGGATCTTCCCAACTCAGGGACTGAACTTGCATCTCTTATGTCTCCTGCATTGGCATCTGGGTTCTTTACCACTAGCACCATATTAGACAACCCCTGAGATGATCCCCAATGACCACCACTTTTTAATATTAATACCCTTATGTGATCCCCTTCTTTTGAGGGTGATTCATTTCTAACCAATAGAATATGACAGGAGGAATGACTGTCACTTCTTTTTTTTTCTTTTTTTCTTTTTTTTTAATTTTAGTTTTTTATTTTTTAAATTTCAAAATCTTTAATTCTTACATGCATTCCCAAACATGAACCCCCCTCCCACCTCCCTCCCCATAACATCTTTCTGGGTCATCCCCATGCACCAGCCCCAAGCATGCTGCATCCTGCGTCAGACATAGACTGGCGATTCAATTCACATGATAGTATACATGTTAGACTGTCATTCTCCCAAATCATCCCACCCTCTCCCTCTCCCTCTGAGTCCAAAAGTCCGTTATACACATCTGTGTCTCTTTCCCTGTCTTGCATACAGGGTCGTCATTGCCATCTTCCTAAATTCCATATATATGTGTTAGTATACTGTATTGGTGTTTTTCTTTCTGGCTTACTTCACTCAGTATAATCGGCTCCAGTTTCATCCATCTCATCAGAACTGATTCAAATGAATTCTTTTTAACGGCTGAGTAATACTCCATTGTGTATATGTACCACAGCTTTCTTATCCATTCATCTGCTGATGGACATCTAGGTTGTTTTGACTGTCACTTCTAAAATTAGGTATAAGATACCTAACTTCTCTCCCTACTTCTACATCCCCTTTCCTTTCTCTCTCTCTCTCCCTCCACTCTCCTCGTTCCCCCTCTCTTCATCTCTGAGAAAAGCCAGGTACCATGCTACCAGTTTGCCCATAAGAAGGCCTATATAGCAATGAACTGAGGGAGGCCTCCAGCCAACGCAGGAAGAGCTGAGGCCTCAGTCCAACAACCCAGGAGGAACTGAATCTTGATAAAACCCACAAGAGTGATTTTTGAGTGGATCATCCCCAGATCAAGCCTTAAGATGACACCATCATCCTGACTGAAACCTCAAAAGACACCATGAGCCAAAACACTTAAACCACACCTGAATTCCTGACCCACAGGTAATGTGATATAAGAAAATCATGTTTTTCTGAGTCACCATTTTTTGGAATAACTTGTTAGATAACAAATGTTTTATCCTTACCTTTATAAAGTTTTGATACAGAGCAAAAAGTTTATTAACTTCTGTTAAATCCAAACTTTAAACTGTTTTTTTCCAATTCTTCATCCTGTGAATTTATTATCTGCCTAATCTTCTATAATTTAGAAAGGTACTGAAATATTTTTTTTCTTTTTTGTATTGGCTTAGTTCTCCTTGTAATTTTATCAAATTTCCCTTTATATACTTGAGGCCATTAAATCAGATGCCTATAAGCTTCTCGTATACTAAGTCTTTCCTTAGTAGCATAACATATTGGTTAAGTGGATGGACTCTGGGGACAAACTGGCTTCTGCATTTGAACCCTTATCTTATTTCTTACAAGCTGTGATCTGAAGCAAATTATTTAACCTCCATCCCTTTACTTCCTCATCTAAAAAAAAAGGAAATATAAATAATGCCTACCTGTTGGATTTAAATGTAGTTTAAACAAGTTGATACTTTTACACAGACAACAATAGTTGACACAGAACTATTGGTAAATCACTATATGTTGTGACTTATTTATCCCTAATGCTTTTTGCTTAATGATTATTAAAGGTTAGCTAAAAACTATTTTGAAAGCTATTCGTCTTTATTTAAATTTTCCTGAAAAAAAAAATTTATCTGGCTAATCATTTTCTACTGTACTTTTTTTTTTTCTTTCAGGTTTAGTTTTTTATTTTTTTAATTTTAAAATCTTTAATTCTTACATGCGTTCCCAAACATGACCCCCCCTCCCACCTCCTTCCCCACACATCTCTCTGGGTCATCCCCATGCACCAGCCCCAAGCATGCTGCACCCTGCGTCAGACATAGACTGGCGATTCAATTCTTACACGATAGTATACATGTTAGAATGTCATTCTCCCAAATCATCCCACCCTCTCCCTCTCCCTCTGAGTCCAAAAAGTCCGTTATACACATCTGTGTCTTTTTTCCTGTCTTGCATACAGGGTCGTCATTGCCATCTTCCTAAATTCCATCTATATGTGTTAGTATACTGTATTGGTGTTTTTCTTTCTGGCTTACTTCACTCTGTATAATCGGCTCCAGTTTCATCCATCTCATCAGAACTGATTCAAATGAATTCTTTTTAACTGTACTTTCAATGCTTCTTTAGCCTTAAGTTTTATGTGTGCCTCTGGAATTCAATGCAAGGCTGATTTTTTTTTTTTTAACTACTAGTCATTCTGCCTTTTAATTGGAGAAATTGTGTATCATGAATTACAAATATTTTGACTTATTTCTTATCATTTTGGTTTTTCCTAGGTGTTCCACTTCTGCTATATTTTCTCTCTTCATACTTTTGGATTGAGATGCTATATTTGTTTGGATTTTGCTTCCTCTTTTCCCTTTAACTGGCCTGGGCATAATATATATTTTGATCTTTGATTATTGCCTTTGAAATTTGCAGTTGAAAAACAAAATATAAGTCACTCTTCATTCTCATTTCAAAAAATATAACTTTTTCAACATTTAATTCCTGTCAGTCTCTTTCCAGGTTACATGCTATTGTTTATCTTCCTTTATACTCTAATTTAGAAATTATTACTATTAGGTATAAAGACAACATTTGATTAAGTGTTTAGTAATTTGCTTTCCATTCTTTCTTGCCTCTTGACCTTCATTTTGGAATCAATTTTTTTCTCCCAAAGTACATTCATTTTGAAGTTCCTTTAGTAAATTTCTATGGATGGTAAATATTCTATTTTTATGTTAAAGTACTATTATGATTCCCTCTTACTTGAAAATAGTTGTGCTGGATACTTAATCCTAGTTTTATGGTTATTTTCTTTCTATGCACTGAAACTATTACTTCACTGTTTCTAAAATTTATCTTATCAACCTAATTGTTGTTACTCTGTTTTATTCTGGTTCTTATCCTGTTCTTCTGTATTTGTTCTGTAGTTTGACTACAAGGTGTCTAAATGTCATTTTATTTTTAATTTATACTGCTCAGTAAGTATTATATTTATTGTATCTATGGATTCATCCAATACCTACTCAGAAGGTTGTTATAAGCATTAACTTAATTAATGAAAGTCAAGTGCTATGAACAGTACTTTGTACATAATTGATACTATGTCTGTGTTTTATTGTTACTGAATAATGATCACTTTTATTATCCTCTCCTTAATACTGCCCGCCACCACTGCCATTACTTGTATTCTTTCTTCTAGGACACCCATTAGGAATATAAAGCACCTGTCCATTCTAGTCTAAATGTCAATTAAATAATCTTTCCTATTTTCCAAATCCTTGCTTCTCTGTGCTGCTGGATAATTTTGCAGATCTATCTCTGAATCACTAATTATCTTTTGCTGCTGCTGCTGCTGCTAAGTCACTTCAGTTGTGTCCAACTCTGTGAGACCCCATGGATGGCAGCCCAACAGGCTACCCCATCCCTGGGATTCTCCAAGCAAGAACAATGGAATGGGTTGCCATTTCCTTCTCCAATGCATGAAAGTGAAAAGTGAAAGTGAAGTTGCTCAGTTGTGTCCGACTCTTCGCGACCCCATGGACTGCAGCCTACCAGGTTCCTCCATCCATGGGATTTTCCAGGCAAGAGTACCGGGGTGGGGTGCCATCTGCTGTTTAATCCATAAGTGTTGGTGATTAGGCATTCTGTGCCCGACTCCGTACAGTGCATTTGATCTTTACAGTGTCCCACCTAGGCTCCTTCCCTATAGTTCCCGGTGGAGCCAGTACAAGGGGAGCCATCAGCAGCAGACCTAAGTTCAGGAGGAAGAGGAGGGAGATGTCAGGTACTGAGTCCCCCCTTGTCTCCCCGTATTATCATAACACTTTCATTTTAAGAGAGTTAACATTTTACTTCGTTATGAAGCTGGGATTTATTCTTGGTATATGAAAGGCACAAAAGGTATTTTTTCTTAAACAAATACTGAATTGCTTTCTTCTGAATCATGACAATTCCAAAATAACCAGGAAAAACAAATCATTTTGCATCATCTAAATATTACCATGCCCATCATCACTGAGTATTTTACGTGAAACTGCTTCAAGAATGTTAAAGATAAATAAGCAAATCTTTTTTCAATCTAAAGAAGAGAAGCAGAGCAATTCTCTTTAGATGTATCACATCTGGTAACAGAATGGGAATTGTTGAATGAAGATGGAGAATCTGATTACAAGAAAGGAAAAAAAATGTTTAGAGATTTGGCATAATGTGATGTAAAGTTTTCAGAAAAGGAAAAACTAAAAACTGCCAAAAAGTGAATTTATGAGCTAACATGATTTTTTTCCCATCTGAAATAAAAGACAGATGATAATCATAAAAATCCTTTGCTACTTTTCCATTTATTTTATTACTTATTTACATGCAACCACTACAACATTAATGGCATACATAAGGTAGAGAGATTGTGAGTTAACTTATAAATTTAAGAATAACAATTCTTAAAAGAAACTACTTACATACTGTACACAAAAATCACTGCATTGGCACAAAACTTCTTCACCCCATTTATATTTAAAAATTATTCCCTAACCAGCTAAATTTATAATAAACTTGAGAACAGGCACTGCCATAGCCCACACTTCAGTTTTCCTGCAAAGTTCAGTAGACGTGTGTGTATATCATTTCCAGAGCATCTTTTCTCATTCTCAACAGCCCTACTTTGAGTTAGTAGCAGGAAATCTTAACCAAGACTCCCCAGTTCTATCTAATGATCATTTTACTAGTGTTAACCTGTCAAAGTCTTGAACAAAGGTTCTTGAAACAGTGAATAACTAGGTCAATTTGGTCACTACAAAGCACCTCTAATAATGTTTGAGCTTCCAAAGATCAACAACCACCCACAGCTTATTCTCGAGCATTCCATCTGACCCAACTGTGCTTTTTAACCATCCTACAGTGACAGAAATAAAATAGTTACGAACACTAGGATGACAACGGCTTGTCTTAATATGAGTGCACCTAGTTATTAGGTCAGAGAAGGCAATGGCATGCCACTCCAGTACTCTTGCCTGGAAAATCCCATGGACAGAGGAGCCTGGTCCACGGGGTCACTAAGAGTCAGATATGACTGAGCGACTTCTCTTTCACTTTTTACTTTTGTGCATTGGAGAAGGAAATGGCAATCCACTCCAGTGTTCATGCCTGGAGAATCCCAGGGACAGGGAGCCTGGCGGGCTGCCATCTATGGGGTCACACAGAGTCGGACACGACTGAAGCGACTTAGCAGCAGTAGAAGCAGTTATTAGGTCTAGGATACTTTATTATCTGTATAAAGGTAATTAACTATAATATTTCAGTACATATAAAATATAGCTCAACCACTAAATTATAGAACATTTAAATCAGGAAAAAGTCTAACGAGATCTGGTCTCTAAAAATTCAAGAGTCTAGAAAGCACGGTTGTTCATGTTTTGGAGGTGGCAAACAAATCTTGCCTCAGAGAGTGTTCAGTTCAGTTCAGTCACTCAGTCGTGTCTGACTCTTTGCAACCCCATGAATCGCAGCACACCAGGCCTCCCTGTCCATCATCAACTCCCGGAGTTCACTTTAACTCATGTCCATCGAGTTAGTGATGCCATCCAGCCATCTCATCCTCTGTCATCCCCTTCTCCTCCTGCCCCCAATCCCTCCCAGCATCAGGGTCTTTTCCAACGAGTCAACTCTTCACATGAGGTGGCCAAAGTACTCAAGTTTCAGCTTTAGCATCATTCCTTCCAAAGAACAGCCAGGGCTGATCTCCTTTAAGATGCACTGGTTGGATCTCCTTGCAGTCCAAGGGACTCTCAAGAGTCTTCTCCAACACCACAGTTCAAAAGCATAAATTCTTCAGCACTCAGCTTTCTTCACAGTCCAACTCTCACATCCATACATGACACAGGAAAAACCATAGCCTTGACTAGACAGGCCTATGTTGGCAAAGTAATGTCTCTGCTTTTGAATATACTATCTAGGTTGGTCATAACTTTCCTTCCAAGGAATAAGCATCTTTTAATTTCATGGCTGCAGTCACCATCTGCAGTGATTTTGGAGCCCCCCAAAATAAAGTCTGACACTGTTTCCCCATCTATTTCCCACGAAGTGATGGGACCAGATGCCATGATCTCAGTTTTCTAAATGTTGAGCTTTAAGCCAACTTTTTCACTCTCCTGTTTCACTTTCATCAAGAGGCTTTTTAGTTCCTCTTCACTTTCTTCCATAAGGGTGGTATCATCTGCATATCTGAGGTTATTGATATTTCTCCTGGTAATCAGAGAGTGTTACATTTATCTAAAGAGAAATCCTAAATTCAAGAGGAAAGTGTCAGTGTATCTCTTTATAAAAGATAACATGTAAATGAAAGTTTGCTTCAAACCTACAAGGTATACACTGTATGTCTTGAAGTGGTGAGGACTTGGCAAATATGAACACTTATAAAACCAAACCCAACATATTCCAACTTTATATAACTTGATAGAGTAAAACATGAAAGAGGAAATGTGAAATAGCACTCTCTGTGTTGCAGAAAGTTAGGGAAAACAATGAACAAATGTATCTGTCTTGAAAACTGTATAACTAGACTCAGCAAACTAGATACTTTTTATCAATTATTAAGGATGCATGTAAAGGGAATTTTTCAGCATACTTTCCTTCTCCCCTCTGCCTTATAATTTTAAAGGTTCTTTGTTCCTTTGATTTATTGTTCTGTTTGTGCATTCCACCCCGAGTCATAGTTAGGGGACAGCTAAAATTAAGGGACTAAGGAATTGTCTGTCAATCTTTGCCCCTTGGGTAGAAGGCTGCTATACAGAAAATGAAAAATGAAACATCATTAAGAACAAATTGTAGGTTTTGAGTATGTTCCTTTATTCTCAAAATGGGTTTTCTTTTTTGAGAGTCATCTCTTTCCATTTGAATTGGCTTGTATTATAAGCTGATTGTGGCATTCTGTTTTTGTCTGAGTCTGCCCAGATGTTGCTTCCATTTACAGGGGGAAAAAAATCTACTTCTAATACAAAGTTCTGTATTTTTAAGTCCCATCTGATGAGTTGAGTTTCAAAGTCCTAGAAAATTCTTCAGAAACTTGTGATTTTTTTCTTTTTAATCTGCACTTTGCTTTCTAATTTGAAAAGAGCTTTTGTTGACTTTTTTATTAAGCTTTAAAAGTTTTCTTGCCTTTGGCTAATCAGCTAAGTTTTACATTTCAAAGTAGCATCTTCATGTTAAAAATTGCAATGTGACTGCTATTTAGTTTTGAAATATATGAATAGCTTTATTTTCACATTTTTGTTTCCATTGAATATTACTGCAGAAGGATAAGTTTCTCTGGAATTATATTTAATTATAAATATAGAATACCATATATAAATATGAACTATATCATATTTATAACATTATAATTATTTTAACATTTATAATTATTCATGGAAGGGAAGAGGAAAAACTAAAACCTAATCTTTTAATATCATTTTGAAAATCAATTAACTAAAATGCTAATTACATAATAACTCTAAGTTAAATCAAAACAATGGAGTTAATGTATATATTTATTAAACCACTCAAAAGAGAATAAAACCAAAAGGAGCAATGTGTCTATCACACATGATATATTTCTTACCCATTTTCATTTGAGGGAGGAAAACTGTTGGCAAAATCATGCCTTGGGTAGAAGAGAAGCTAGGTTTTATTAGCAAGTAGCCCAAAAAATGGAGCGGTAGGAAAGAATTTCTAAGGCCAGTTATCGCAAGGAAATCACTGGGATCAAAGTCAAGAATCTGCAGAAGCTGTTTGCCCACATTTCAATATCCAAATATAGGAGGAATGAAACATCTTCAGGTAAGCCCTAGAAACTTGTGGAAGGCTAATGCCCAAACTCCTGACATGGCAAGCAGAACTGTATAAGGCGGGAAAAGGAGAATAATGAAGACTCTCCAATAGTGCAGGCACTCTGACATAGTATGGCCTCCTTCAGATCTTGTCCAAACAGTCAGGGTATCCTCCTTCCTCTCCAAGGTTATCTCTTCCTCCATCCTCTCAGGCTGAACTATTACTTGCAGTTGAACTACTGAAAAACCACTGACCAACTTTTATAGCTCTTTTAATTTGGGCTCAAGTTTCATTTTCTTAATAGTAATTTACTACTCCTCCAGATAGCTTGAGTATCTGCATTTCTTAAGCCTTGTGCATATTTTCAATGTCTTAGTTGTCATACTCTATTTAATCATTAGCCTCGTATATAGGAGATGATCAGAAAATGTCAGGTGGATTCATGAAGGAATCAGCAGAGCATTTTAACTATACTAACTAAAACTGACACAAGATTTTTTAGATTAGTACTTTTTAATAAGCACTTGGTTATTATGATAAATCAATGCTAATCTTTAGAGTATCACATTCTTTTTTCAGAAAACATATAACTTCTAGAAACTAGCTGTAATTTAAAAAAAATAGAAGTGATTCTCATATTAACTTTTACTCATTCAAATGCTGTTATAGGTTTTTACAAGAGGCCGGATTCTCAGGTACCCAGTGCGAATTGTTGGCTTATTGTCATCATACTAAAATCTGATAAGCATGTAGGATTTTTGTCACAAAGACTCTGAGGTCAAATCACAAATCTCTTTATAAGAATTCTGCTCTCGGGAGGTGGGAGGGGGGGTTCATGTTTGGGAACGCATGTAAGAATTCAAGATATTAAAATTTAAAAAATAAAAAATAAAAAAAAAAGAATTCTGCTCTCCCTGGGACTGGGAAATATTTCTCAGAGGGAAAAAATATAAACACCAACAATTTTTAGATACAAAGTATTATCTATCAATGAGAAAAACTAAAAGCTGTCTAGGTTCTAAAGTACCCTAGACAACTGCAGAAAGAAGCTGCAAAAAATTTTTATGTGTACACAGTTCACTCTACATCAGAAGAGGAAATGATTCTTTTACATCTTCATAATGGGTGATGTAGAGTTAAGAGTGTTGATTGACATTATTATTTTCTTTCACATTATTCTGGCTTGTGCATATCATCATCACAACTTTTAAATTTTTGTGTGGTTGTCCACTGGTATTTTTTAGCGCTTTTTCAGTACCAAGATGGAAAGAAATGACACACAATCAATGTACAGGAGGTGAAGTTCTTTTAAACACTTTCGAGTTGTTCCACTATGCACTGCTTTAAGAACTGGACGATGTAAGGCTGTTATTTTCTTCCTTCCATAACTTAATGGCAATTAACACCAACAAACCCCACAATCTTTATAATAACGTATCTCATATCTCTCAAGTGCTAGTAATAAGCCTATGCATCACTTTCCACCTGAATGTCATCCCAATTCACCACAAATGAAGGTCTTGGTGATGCTACAGAATCCCAGGCACTATTTGTCACCAGCAATGGGACCCTGTTGGCATTTAATTTAACTTCTCCTCAACCCAAGTAGACCCTAAAACAAGGATTTGAGTGCAAGTAGTCTACTGGAAGGTGAACCCAGGAACACATTTAGGCTAGTGGAAAAATGAGACAGCGAAGAAAAGTTAACTAAGAAATTTACTACTACAGTCACCTTGAGCCTGATCTAACAGAGTGGACTCACAGTTCAAACTTATTCTTTGGAAATATGAGGAGTTTTCCTGGCAGTCCAGTGGTTAAGATTCTGTGTTTCCATTGCAGGGGTTTTGGGTTCCATCTCTGGTTGGGGAACTAAGACCTTGCATGCTGCCACCAAGAGAAAAGTGAGAAAGAGAAGAAAAAAGGAAACGAGAATCTAAGAGGGCAGTGGTGGGTGAGTGTGCACTCAGTCATGTCTGCCTCTTTGTGACCCTATGGATCCCATCTGTAATGGGCTTCTCTAGGCAAGAATACTGGAGTGGGTTGCCATGTCCTTCTCCAGGGGATCTTCCTGACTCAGGGATCAATTCCACGACTCCTGCATCTCCTGCACTGCAGGTGGATTCTAACTGTTATACCATCAGGGAAGCCCAAGGGGCAGTGGTATTTATCTACAAATTCCCACTACTGTAGTCATTGTTTGAAGAATGTTATGGGAGACTGAGAGACAGGCACTAGTTAACTTGCATTCCAGTCTGCATGGACAAAGCGAAGAAGCCAGAAAAATTCCTCTGGCAAATAAATGTACATGCTGATGATCAGAAGTAGGGCTTATATATTATGGTAGTTCTAGGAGTAAGATTGAGGAGCAACTAGTAATAGCACTTCTTGATTTATTGATATATAACCCAAAAATGTCAAGAGCATATGTCAAGAAGGCTGATGTCAGCTGCAATGATGCAAAACTTGTTGATCCATTACTCAGTTTCTAGACGTAAGCCATTTCTCATTTCCAATTGAAAGGGATAGTGGGTAACATTAAGGGAGGACTCTGTCACACCACAGCATGTATAGGACATAGTCCCCCCATCTGCCCAGAGGGATCCATGACAAGTATCCATATAGCTGCACATGGAAGGAAGTGGAAAATGGCAATTCTTCAAGGACTATTAGTAATAGTTATAGGGCTGAGCTGTAACTGATACTTAGGATCCTTTTTGTGGCATAGGAGTTACAGTAGACAGCATAAGACCATGGGCTCCACTGGTTGTACTGTATACCTTATCACCTAAAAGCGTCCAAGCTAGTAACGTTTTTAATGGACTCTTAAATGCCCAACTTGAGTCTTCAGCCTGGATGCCCAATCACTCTGAGTGGTAGGAAGTTGGGCTACTGTTCTTCAAGATTCAATATATACTAGCTTCATTTCAAGCTACACAGCTTGTGGGATCTTAGTTCCCCAACCAGGGATCAAACCTGGGGCCCTCAGAAGTGAAAGAATGGAGTCTTAAGTGGAGTCTTAAGTCTTAAGTGAAAGCATGGATTCACTGAACCACCAGGGAATTCCCAAGATTCAGTATATACTTTAAGTTAAAAGCCACTGGGTGGTGATATTTTCTCAAAAGCTTAATACCTAGGGCTGGGGCCAAGGTATGGGCATAAGAACAGGCTCCCTCATCATCACTGCTACTAACCCACTTGGGGAATGTTTGCTCAACTCTCCCACAACTTTAGCCTCCACTGGATTACAGACACTGGTTTGGGAAGGGGTACGAGATGGAATGCTTCTATCAAGGGACACAGCAAGGATTTGCCACTAAATCTACAGCTTTGGTTGCCACCTAGACATTTTGGATTCCTGGTACCAAAACACAAGTGGGCAAGAGAAAGTCACTATCCTGGGAGGAGTAATGGGACATGGTTATCATAAAGTGATAAGGTTGGTGCTAGTGACAGGCACAGGGAAAAATATGCCTGAAATTTAGATGGTTCTGTTGGGTAACTCTTCCTGCTCCATCATCTCCAGTGGTTAACTGTGAATGTACAATAAACCATGCACAATCAGTTATCACATGGGTAAGGAAAAAACTGAAAAGTGTGATGCTAGATTGATAAAAACAATTTTAAGATACTAAGGAAAAACTATTTCTAAATTAATCAAAATTTATAGAAACTTAATCATTATCCTTATTTTACCTGATTATATGATGATAATCCATTATCATTATGGAATATGATTTTTTAAATTAGAAAATGGGTTATGGATACTGTACAATAAAAATGAGGCAAGTTGTATACACAAATCCACTTTTCTTTAATACCAGAACTTGTTTGAAAAACTACAGTGTAATAAGTCTTTAATTGAAAATTGAGAAATTTATTTGTTAGAGAACATCTATTTTTAATTTCTAAGGTTATTAAAATCAATTCTGTTTCACCATATCCTTTCATTCCACTTCATAGCACTCATATTGAACCCGGCAGGGCTTGGACAATCACAGCGAGTTGGTTATTATGCAGCCACACTTTAAAGTCTGTTGGCTTATTATGTAGCCATTAAGAAGATTGATTTTTTCATAAAGTAATTTTTGTATTTCTGATTGAATCTGCCCATGAATTTATTTTTCAGTTGTGGGACACATCAGAGTTGTATGGTAAAGTAAATTAAGCCTAATTTGAAACCTCATTTAAACCACTGTTTTATATTTTAACACATTGAACTGATTTTCTCCTGTGTTAGGCAGGAATTTGTTTTAGATATTGAAGTTTTGCTTCCATTGCTATGCTGACTAACTTTTACATCTCTGTAGATACCTTCTCCATCTTTCTCTGTGCCCCAGGGAGCTGAACCTAGTAGGCATCAATTTCCTTGCCCACAGGCTTTGGCCTCAGCCACTGAGACAAAGGCAGGAGATGAGAGAGAGCTGGGGGCAGGGCGAGGGTTAGTGTGAAGATCTTCATTCTTCCCTATTCCCCCATGTTGTTTGTGGTCAGCAGACACATCACCTTCTCTATAAGCCTCCTTCTCCAGAATCTGATCATTGCTACCTCCCCTGTCTCTTTCAATCTATGGCTAGTAAAGGCACTCTGGTTGTTAGTTGCACAGGCATAGTATACCACGCCCTCCTCCGCCCGACCCTGATTTTTCTAAACTATGCTCTCACCATCCTAAAGAGTCATTTTGCTAAACTCTCCTTCACTGTCAAACTTGAATCCACATGTGTGTCTTACCAGGACCCTGACTAATGTAATTACTTTAAATATATTTCTTTTCCCTATTACAAAAACCATGTTGTTATTTGGTTGCTAAGTTGGGTCCAACTCTTTGCAACCCCATGGACTGCAGCCTGCCAGGCTCTTCTGTCCATGGGATTTCCCAGACAAGAATACTGGAATGGGCTGCCATTTCTTTCTCCAGAGGATATTCCTGATCCAGGAATCAAACCCACGTCTCCTACTTGGCAGGTGGATTCTTTACCACTGAGCCAGCAGGGAAGCCCCCAAAGCTAGAAAAGTTATAAAGGCCAATAACTGCTTTGAATTCATAACTTACAATTATTACAGTTAACTTCCTTGGACACACACTCCTTCACTTGTAAATCCAGGATGGATGACTAAAGTTTCAAACAAAAGACCCTTTTCCCTACTTCCTCATATCACTTTTATGATCAGTTTACCTTGAACTTCTTTTTTGTATTTCTCTCCCCTCATGCTCTCCGCTTCCTCCAAGTGAACCAAGGATCATACATACTGTATTTTCCCATTACATTAGCCCTCTCTCCAACTAAAGCCTAGAATGACAAAATCTGCTAATTTGGAAAAATTTAAAGTGGTCTTAAAGTTCTACTTTTAAGCATACCTTAATCCTCTGGATCATGGAAAAAGCAACAGAGTTCCAGAAAAACATCTATTTCTGTTTTATTGACTATGCTAAAGCCTTTGACTGTGTGGATCACAATAAACTGTGGAAAATTCTGAAAGAGATGGAAATACCAGACTACCTAACCTGCCTCTTGAGAAATCTGTATGCATGTCAGGAAGCAACAGTTAGAACTGGACATGGAACAACAGACTGGTTCCAAATAGGAAAAGGAGTACATCAAGGCTGTATATTGTCAACCTGCTTATTTAACTTGCATGCAGAGTATATCATGAGAAACGCTGGACTGGAAGAAGCAGAAGCTGGAACCAAGATTGCTGGGAGAAATATCAATAACCTGAGATATGCAGATGATACCACCCTTATGGCAAAAAGTGAAGAGGAACTAAAAAGCCTCTTGATGAAAGTGAAAGAGGAGAGTGAAAAAGTTGGTTTAAAGCTCAACATTCAGAAAATGAACATCATGGGATCTGGTCCCATCACTTCATGGGAAATAAATGGGGAAACAGTGGAAACAGTGTCAGACTTTATTTTTTTGGGCTCCAAAATCACTGCAGATGGTGACTGCAGCCATGAAATTAAAAGACGCTTACTCCTTAAAAGAAAAGTTATGACCAACCTAGATAGTATATTCAAAAGCAGAGACATTACTTTGTCGACTAAAGTCCGTCTAGTTAAGGCTATGGTTTTCCCTGTGGTCATGTATGGATGTGAGAGTCAGACTGTGAAGAAGGCTGAGCGCTGAAGAATTGATGCTTTTGAACTGTGGTGTTGGAGAAGACTCTTGAGAGTCCCTTGGACTGCAAGGAGATCCAACCAGTCCATTCGGAAGGAGATCAACCCTGGGATTTCTTTGGAAGGAATGATGCTAAAGCTGAAGCTCCAGTACTTTGGCCACCTCATGCGAAGAGTTGACTCATTGGAAAAGACTCTGATGCTGGGAGGGATTGGGGGCCGGAGGAGAAGGGGACGACAGAGGATGAGATGGCTGGATTGCATCACTGACTCAAGGCACATGAGTCTGAGTGAACTCCGGGAGTTGGTGATGGACAGGGAGGCCTGGCGTGCTGCGATTCATGGGGTCACAAAGAGTGGGACATGACTGAGCGACTGAACTGCACTGAACTGAACTGAACTAAATGAATATGATCAGTTGTCTACTGGACATTTTACCAAGTTATCTGAATTAATATGCTCAAATATTGTCTTTATTTTCCTTTCGGCTTGCTACTTTTCTTTAATAACAAATGACAGCATGATTTTTATCAAACTAGAATTCATGTTCATTCCCAACCTCTCCATTTTTCTTTCTCTGACATCTAGTAATAATGGTTATTGTAAGGATAGCACCAAGCATGTATTGATTACTCTAAAATCAGTACTCTACTTATTTTATGTAACATTTACAGTAATAGCAAATATTCATCAGGAATTATATTTATCATACACCATACTGAGTTCTCCATACATACACCCACTCCAGTGTTCTTGCCTGGAGAATCCCAGGGATGGGGGAGCCTGGTGGGCTGCCATCTATGGGGTCGCACAGAGTCAGACACGACTGAAGCAACTTAGCAGCAGCAGCAGAACATATTTTGGAGAAGGCAATGGCACCCCACTCCAGTACTCTTGACTGGAAAATCCCATGGATGGAGGAGCCTAGTGGGCTGCAGTCTGTGGGGTCGCGAAGAGTCGGACACGACTGAGCGACTTCCCTTTATACTGAGTTTAATTTGTATTTGTTCAGTCTTCATAACATCACTTTGATGTTAAACGCTTTTTCCACTTTTCCAGGTGATACTGAAGTACAGTAAGTTATTAATTTCCCAAAGTTAACACAGATCATAGCTGGCATAAGTTTGAGTTCAAAAATGATGCTATTAACTACCACATTACTTTCTTTTTCTAATGCCATATGGGAGAAATATCCAATTTCACAGATGAGAGAACTGATTTCCAAAGATATTTAATTAATTGCCCAAGATCACACAGCTAGTCAGAGGTGAACATAGGTGTTACACACACTTTTTCTTCCAAAATTCCCAGAAGCATAGTTTTCATTAAAATTTGCTCATAGGTCCTTCAGAATTTTTTCTTCTAAAATGTCCCACAAACTTCACTATTTGAGCAAATTTGAACAATAAAGTAATACTTATGAGCCATTTTTAAGATAAAAATTGTGAGTACAACTTATGTTCTCCAAACACCATAAGCACCATGATCATTCAGCTAGGAAACAGAATAGCAAAGATTACAACTTAGACTGTCTCACAACAAAGCCAGCTTTTTAATCTATTTCATGTTATTATCAAACCCTATAGAAAAATAACTCTTTAAATTTCCCGTTTCCTCTCCATTTTTATCACTATTGCCTCATCACTTCTCTCTTCTCCAGTAAGGTCATAATTGTTTTTCCTTCTTCCTCTCTCATCGCTCCCAACCCATCACCCACGCTAACTTTTTAACAGTTTTTCTATAATTAAAATCAAATTACAGGGAGAGAATATTTGTATTGAACATCTCTGGTAAGGGACTAGTATCCAAAATACATTTTAAAAATACCTTGCAACTCAACAGTTGAAAGGTAAATGACCCAATTAAAATGTAGACACAAGATCAAGAGAGATATCTTTCCAAAGATGATATATAAACATCCGAGAAGCACATGAAATGATAATCAATATCCCTAGTTATTAGGGAAATGCAAAGTCAAAACCACAAGGAGATACCGCTTTACACTTACCACAATGTCTGTACTTAAAAGGGTGAACAGTAACAAGTGTCAGTGATGATGTGGAAATACAGGACTCTTCATAAATAGCTGTTGGGGATGTAAAATGGTGCAGATGCTTTGGAAATGGATTCATTGTTATTTTTTAAAAAAGTAAACTTAGAGTTATATTACCCAGCTATTCCAATTTTCAGCATAGACTCAAAAGAACTGAAAATATATGTTCATATAAAAAGCTATACTCAAATATTCACGGCAGCATTATTAACTTGAAAATACAATAGAAACAATCCAAATGTGCATAAATAAATGAATAAACAAAATGTAATATATGCATAAACTGGAATATTATTCAGCTCTGAGAGGAATGAAGTACATGAATGAACCTTGAAAAACTATTCTCAGTAAAATAAGTCATTCACAGACACATACTGAATAATTCTGTCTACATGAAATGTCCAGAATAGAAAAAATCTATATTACCAGAAAGTAGATTAGTGGTTGCCAAGGGTCTAGGGGAGTAAAGAGTAGGGGTGAATGCTAATGGGTATGAGGTTTCTCTTGGGCCAAGTCTTTTACTATAACTATTAAAATATCCTAGATTATATTACATTTACTATAGAAGTCAAAATAGACTTAGCAATGCTGTCGGAATAAACCATGGTAAAATCTAAGTAGTCTAACACAAAAAGTTAATTTCTCATGAATGCTGTAAGAAATATCTCATATTTAATATCATTTACTAGAAAGAGTATAATTCATCAAACCACTGATGAAATGTTAGCTGTATCAAACAGGGAATGAAAGAAAAGACAGGTATGTTTTAACCGTCCTTCCACTGACAGCATCCTCAGTAAAATATATATTTATAGGATAGGTTACATTTGGCCATTTGGTTTTTTTCTTTTTAAAAAAATCCTTTAACTAATAGATAAATTAGTATAAAGCCCTGAAAATTCATTGCTGTTTAATGACCTATAAAGGCTTTGTCTTCTTAATTTAAATGTATTTTGATGCCTAATTAAAGATAAAATAAGGCACTCTCATGCATTTAATTTTCATATCATTTTATGACTACAGGAAATAAAATTCAATTTTGTAGTCAGCCTGCTAATTTTTGTGGTTTAGTAATAAAAGCTTAGATGTAATGGAAATATGTAGTGATTTACCTTGCAAATGATCAAAATAATCTATAAAGTCATTATTTTTAACATAAATTGTTAAAATTCATATTCTGTTACTCTGATAAACAGTCAGTTAAGACATTAGTTATTAAACTTTAAGGGGTATTAAAAAGTCCCTAGCAATAGCTCAAATTTCAAACTTGTTATATTTTAAAAATATTTTTAATTGTATAGTGAGACAGAATTTGAAGATAAAGAATATATTCTTAACAGCAGGATCAATCCCTTGGATAGAAAAGATATAGCTTGGTCTATATGATATAGTTTAAGGGTGTTTCTCCAAGTACATTCCTACTTGCTACTCTCTCTTAAATTCCAACTAATGATTCAGTCACCGAAATATGTGTTGGTGGTTCAAAGACCTGTGAATTCAACAGTGAACAAGAACAAAGACTCTGTCCATTTCCCTGAAATCTTGGTCATTCATTATCACCTTAATAAGGTTTGCCATATATATTCATGCTGTCTATACTATTATTAACTTAATAATCTTCTTTAAAGTGACTTATTTTACTTAAATCTATACAAGAAAGAAATCAGTTCAAAGCATATTAAACAGGTGGCATTTGCTCTTAATAGACTGCAATTGTAAAGAAATTAATATAAGAAAACAAAATAACTGTATTAATTAATAGATTCCATTTGATAATGGCTATAGCCCTGATGATTCTGAACTTGAACAGAATACTCTCTCCTTATTTAAAGGAGGAGATCAAAAACTGTTTGAGAAGTATTAAAGACTACAAAAAAAAAAAAAAACAACAAAAAACCTGGAACTTTCCATATAATCAAAAGAACCACAGAGTGATTTGTTTTTTAACATGATGTCTCAACACAAATTATGATCACTTTGGAGAACAATTTAAACTCCACTAAAATGGATTCCCTGGCTATAAGGATTTGTCCTCCTGTGAAATCTTTTTCTTAGGTACAAAATATTCTATACAGATTACTTGTATTGTGAAAGTAACTGTGTATTTTAAGTGACCTCATAGGATAGGAAGTCTTTTCCTGAGGTATTAAGACTCTGAGTAGATTACAATGGAAGAGACCCACCGGGCTCAGGCCTCAAATCTCTGATATTTTAATAAAAGGGAAAAGAAGAGAGAGGTCAAAAGTAAGATGAAAGAATATTTAACTATTTTCACAACTTCAAATCACCTAGGAAGTTTTAATAGGATAAACAGCAGTTCTCATTTTCAGTTTATAAAATGGTTTAGTTCAGTGGGCAATTAATACATTTTAAATAATTAGCTACTATATTCCCAAATTAAACTTCATTTTAATTACTTAACTGAGGTGTAACAAATATTACACAGGTGTGTTGTATATTTATTATCTCATTTGAAAAGAAAAATAAATCCAAGCTGGAATTATTGTTAAGGGGGAAAACACTGTCATTGCTGTGTTGGACAGTCTTTGTTTGCTCAACTAGAGATACTCCTTACTTATCTCCACCCTACTCCACATTCTGAAATACTGAACTTGTGTGGATTACATCAACAAGCTCCCTTGTCCTCTGACATTCTATTCAATTGGGTAAGCCCAGCAGAAGTTTAGGGGAAGGGAGGAAAATGAGATCTGAATGTACTTTTTCTTCCTGGCTTCCTTCTTGTGGAGTGAAATGTGTTGGCAAGCCCCTTGACTAAAGACCTCAGCTCCTATTGAGAAATTTCTCTCGAAACAGCCCTTTTTGTCTTTTTGTTCCTTCTGTCCTAAGGGTGGTATTAGTGCCATGATTCACTAGTCTCAGGTGCAGTACAACTTGTGGTTTCCCTATGCTTTATCCACATGCTTTTCAAAAACAGTCATTTTTTAAAACACTCTGCAAATTACCCAGCTTGGATGTATTACTTTATTATTTTCCTCCTAGGCCGCTGACTAGCTCAAACCGCCATTTATCTTCTCAAGAACTTCAGTGGTTTGGGGTCAAGTATTCAGCCCATAAAATTAATCTTTCATAAGAAGACCTAGTTTTAAAATGACATTTTCTTATAATTGTTTTATATTTCAAAGGAAACAAACACTCTGCATTATTATTGAAGATTTGTGTTCCTGTTCTCTATTTCATCTTACAGTTTTTTAGGAGGAAAAAGGTCATTGACTAAAACACAAAAGATTCAAAAACACCTAAAATACATTATCTGATTGAAAATACATATTAAAATAAATTTTCTCTTGCAGGAGATTCATTTTCAAATTTTAATGACTAGTTCTGGCTACTATGGAGTAACCAGGAACAAATTTAAACTCCTATCATGAATACAATAAAACTGGAAAATTTTATATGTATATAAAAAAACTTGTAAGCATTGAAAAGCTACCACCCAGGGCTATTTATGATCCTTGAGAGAAGAGAGGATGAGGTGAGCTCTACACTCATTGGCTTTTTAAATGAGGCATTTTCCAAACTGTTAGCCAGGAAAATAGAACACAATCAGAGAGTGCTGTCTCACTGGGTGGAGAAAACAAAAACCAGAGTTCTGCGTTACATAACCAGTTGGGATTAGAGGATCAGAGTACTAAAGAGAAGAAGACCAACACAAGGAGGCCAAAAATATAGCATTAAAATTTCCCTCTGGGAAGGGAACCCTCCTACACTGTTGGTGGGAATGTAAATTGGTATAGCCACTATGGAGAACAGTATAGAGGTTCCTTAAAAAACTAAAAATAGAGCTACCATATGACCCTGCAATCCCAGGGTATATATCTGGAGAAAAACATGATCCAAAAAGATACATGCACCCCAATGTTCATTGCAGTGCTGTCTACAATAGCTAAGACATGGAAGCAATCTAAATATCCACTGAAAGAGGAATGGATAAAGAAAATGTGGTGCACATATACAACGGAATTTTACTCAGCCATTGAAAAGAATGAAATAATGCTATTGCAACAACATGGATGGACCTAGAGAGTGTCCTATTGAGTGAAGTAAGTCAGACAGAGAAGGAGAAATATCATATGACATCCCTCATATGCGGAATCTAAAAAGAAATGACGCAAATGAAGTTACAAAACAAAAACAGACTCACAAACATCAAGAATGAGCCTATTGTTGCTAGGGGGAAGCATAGGGAGAAGGGATAGTTAGGGAGTTTGAAATGGGCATGTACACACTGTTATGTTAAAAATGGATAACAACAAGGACTACAATATAGCACTTGGAATTCTGCTCAGTGTTGTGTGGCAGCCTGGATGGCTGGGGGTTTGGAGGAGAATGGATACATATATATGTATGGCCAAGTACCTTCTCTGTTCATCTGAAATTATTACAACATTGTTCATTGATCATCTATACCCCAATACAAAATAAAAAGTTTAAAAAATCATAGCCCTCTGGTCTTTGGCCAGCTCATAAAGTTTGCATGTTTATTACGAAATATTGGGAGATCTAGCAAAGAACAGCGGTTGGGATACTAAAAGTTTTGAGTAGAGATTTCAGAAGCTTCACAGACTGGATTTTGGGCCCATTAGAACAGAAATTTTTTCCAAACAGGGTTTTTCATCTAGAAAGGTCAGCCTTGCAATTGAGGACAAAAAGCTAGGAGTAAAAGGATAACTAGCATCGACCAGGACTGTAAGTTCTTAAATTAAGCCATTCAAAGTAGAGGCTGGTAATTTACTCCTTGCCAGAGGAAAATATGACAAAATATAGAGGAATATATATAATTATAAACTCCCACATAATTCAAATGTTTATTACACAATTATAAATTACTAAACAAGCAAACAACAGGGTGTTGCTCATATTCAAGATGTAGGTTCAAATCCAGTAATGATAAAGGAAATGGAGCTGCAGAAAAGGACTTCAAAATTACTGTGATTAATATATTAAAGATAATAGAAAATAATGAGGAAATGAATGAAAAATGATCTTTTTTAGAACTTCAGTCTATAAGATTATCTTAATGGACATTTTAGAACAACAGAACAGCAAAATATAGTATCCGAGATTAATAACTTGTTGAATAATTTTAACAGCACACTGAACAGAGAAGACAAGATCAGTGAGTATAGATAGAGACTGTTGTCATGCTAAGTCATGTCCAACTCTTTGAGACCCCGTGGACTGAAGCATGACAGGCTCCCCTGTCCTTCACTATCTCCCAGAGTTTGCTCAGATTCATGTACATGGATTCAGTGATGTTATCTAGCCATCTCATCTTCTGCCACCCACTTCTCTTTTTGCCTTCAATCTTTCCCAGCAAATAGGTCTTTTCCAATGAGTTGGCTCTTTGCACCAAGAAGCCAAAGTACTGGAACTTCAGCATCAGTCCTTCCAATGAGTATTCAGGGTTGATTTCCTTTAGGGTTGATTGGTTTGATCTCGTTGCAGTCCAAGGGACTCTCGAGAGTCTTCTCCAGCACTATAATTTGAAAGCATCCATTTTTCAGTGCTCAGCCTTTCTTATGGTCCAACTCTCACATCTGTACATGACTACTGGTAAAACCATAGCTTTCACTGCCCAGCCTTCCCTGGTGGCTCAGATGGTAAAGAATCCACCTACAACGCAGGAGACCTGGATTCGATCCCTGGGTTAGAAAGATTCCCTGGAGAAGGGAACAGCTATCCACTCCAAATTCTGGTCTGGAGAATTCCATGACCTGTTTTTTCCATGGGGTAGCAAAGAGTCAGACACAACTGAGTGACTTTCCTCTTGACTATCTGGACATTTGTTGGCAAAGTGATGTCTCTGTTTCTTGATACGCTGTCTAGGTTTGTCGTAGCTTTCCTTCCAAGGAGCTGGCGTCTTTAATTTCAGGGCTGCAGTCACCTTCTGCAGTGATTTTGGAGCCCCGGAAAATAAAATCTGTTACTGCTTCCACTTATGGTCCTTTTATTTGCTATGAAGTGACGGGACTGGATGCCATGATCTTAGTTTTTTAAACATCAAGTTTTAACCCAGTTTTTTCATTCTCATCTTTCACCCTCATCAAGAAGCTCTTTTAACCCCTCCAAAAATGTGTGGGGATCTTCTCTAAGGCTGTTGCCTTCAGAAGTTTCTCCTTTTCATACTAGGTCTGCCTCCCACAATTCATCAAAAGTGACATTTAAGTGTTTGTACCAGCTTGTAGCTACAGCAACTTCTGTCCCAGGAAACTTTATCTTATCTATGATTTTTTATGTTTGCCTGTCTCTCCAAGTTTTGGTCAGTGGTTTGCCAGTTTCCCTCCCTGTGTTGGAAAGATCCCCTGAAGAAGGAAATGGCAACCCACTCTAGTATCCTTGCCTGGGAAATCCCATGGACAGAGGAGCCTGGCAGGCTACAGTCCATGGGGTCTCAGATTCGCACATGACTGAGCAACTTACACTTTCAATTTTCACTTTGCCTTGTAACCTCAATTCTTTGATAAGCCTAAGATAAGTCATTGATTTTCAGATTTTTTTCCCCATCATTTTTCTTATAAGGGTAAGAATGATGACTTCTAATCTCCTTACATGTCAGAGTTGAAACTGGAAATCTGCATACATCTTTAAATAAATATTTTTATTTTATAACATTAATATTTTTTTCAGAATTTATCTCTTAATCCAAAACTAAAATGTCCATAATATCAAATAAAGAGACATTTCTCAGAACGCCCCTTTTACCTTTTTCTTTTTTTTGTCGTTTTTTGAGATTCAATCTCATCCAAAGGAGATACTATGTCTATACTCGATTCTTTCATGTGTCTCTACTACAATTTCATATGACAATCTTCTCAATAATGCATATTTAAATTTAAAAGAACCCAGAGCTATATTTTAAATCACAAACAAAATTACTCCAATATTGGTCACAGACTTAAATGTGAAAGCTAAAACAAACAAGCCTCTACATGAATACAAAGTAAAATATATCCACGGTAGCTATAAAAATAATGAGATTTGTTAAAATTAAGAACTTCAGTTCACTAAAATAAATTATTAAGAGAATGAAAGATAAGACAAAACAGAAAATAACCTCAACATATAGGTATCAACAAGCTCATATCCAGAACATATGAAAAATTCCTATTAAATGAGAAAGAGGTCATTCAACTGTTAATGGGACATTAACAATACTTCCTAAGAGAGAGAATATCAAAGTGGCCAATAAATGTATATAAAAAGATCCACAAAAAGTTAGTTTTCAGAGGACTACAAGTTAAAACCACTCCATGTCCACCAAAATAGGTAAATTAAAAAATATCAAAAGACAATAGGTGAAGGTGTGGAGCAAATAGAACTTTTCCTGGTATTAGCAATCTGGGAAAATATCTACCTTTTCCAACAAATGCCTAACATAATCTTCGACCTACCGATTTCAATGAAAATCAGGTTATTACTGATACACCCAACAACCTATATGAATCTAACAAACTTAATGTCGAGCCAGACACAGGAGTATGTGATATATGAGCCTATTTACAGGAAGTTAAAAAAGAAACTAAAATGGTGATAAAATCAGGATGGTGGTGTATGTGTCCTGGGGAGTATTGTCTGGTTAGCAACATGAGGGAATCTTTAAGAAGTCTACAATGTTTTGTATCTTGATTAGGGTAGTGGTTATATGAGTGAATCAATGTATAAAACTATATCAACTGTATCTTTACAATTTGAGCACTTTATTTTGGGTAAGTTACATCCCAATTTTTTAAAAAAGACACACTGTCACTTCCAATCAACTGAAATCAATATAAGGTTGAAATGTTTGCTTCTCGAACAATCAATTTTTTTTGTCTTGCTGCAGAGGCCAAATAGAAATATTATCTTCAAAATATAAAGCACATTTTTCTTTAAAGTTTAAATGTTAATATAAGTTAAAATGCTAATATTATTTTTCATAATAATAATATTAAGCTTCCTTTTGATTGTTCATGTTGTAAAAAACTGAATCTACCTCCTGCCAAGCTATACAGAACCATCTACTCCATTTATTTACTTTTTTTTTTTTTTTTTCAAATATTGAGAAGTGGCAGTGTGGCACTAGCCAAAGATTTAAAGCAAACACATTTCTAGTTTGAATGGAAGTTTCCATCGCAATATTGTTCTCCAACTAAAATGTCTAATTTGGTGGTCCCTTCATTGACTAGTGACAAGTCCTTTAATTAAGAACAAAAGATCATAACTACCAGTTAACGCTTTGTATATAGTTTTCCTTAAGTTTGCAGAATATTTGCTTAGTACTAGTCAGTCAAATCCAGCTAAACAATTTAGCAATAGTGTAGCAAACCAGAAATCTAAAGATATGGAACAAGGGGAAGTTTACATTAGTTTAACAGAAATACAATCTGTACACAATATCAATTTTCATCTTGGGGATTTTTATTAATAATGATGGATCAGCCATTTGGGAGTGATTATAGCAGAAAGCTCCTTATATTAGGAATCTGGCATTAACACTATTTAATTACAGAGCACTGGCTGAAGCTTTTAACTTCCTTCTACATACAAAGTAAAGTGTTATTTCTAAAGTTATTCCATCCTATTGTTTACAGAAAGTTCCACAATACCTTCTTAATGAACCATATTATGATTTCTCCATAGTAGTCACTTACATAGGTGCACTTATTAGAAATTTAATTAGATTTTCATTTTATGCATAGATGAGTTCTTTGCTAACTATGAGGAAAAGAGAGCCATTTTGCTATATGTGGCAGTGGCTCAGTGGTAAAGAATTCATCTACCAAGGAGATGCAAGAGGTGCAGGTTTGATCCTTGGTTTGGGAAGATACCCTGGAGTAGAAAATGGCAACCCACTTCAGTATTCTTGCATGGAAAATTCCATAGACAGAAGAGCCTTGTGGGCTACAGTCCATGGGGTCACAAAGAGCTGGACATGACTGAGCATGCACGCACCCCCTACTTTAAGAAAACATCATAGCTTCTGGGGCTTCTCTTTAAACTACTAGTGCAGCTCTGGAATCCTCATTACTTCTCTTTCACGTCCCTAGGCCTAGACTTGTATTAAGCCACCAAATATTAGGGAGCATGCTATCCAGCCATATAGTGGTCATAGATCACTGTTACAAGTTACATAACAAATTTAAACCTCTTTAATAAAATGTGGTTTTCTGTTCCCCCATTCCCAATAAAAGAAAGAAAAAGAACACATCATAGTATGCATTAGATTTCACCATTCTCTCTCCCTTTTTCATATGTAGCATGAAAACATTCTATGTTTTGATTAGCATAGAGACTGACTACATTATGCTCATTGCTGCACACTGTGTCTGGTTATAAAACTACTCATCTAAACCAGTAATTTATTCTCTGCTGCCGCTGCCCCTAAGTCACTTCAGTCGTGTCCGACTCTCGACCTCATGGACTGTAGCCTGGCAGGTTCCTCTGTCCGTGGGATACTCCAGACAAGAATACTGGAGTGGGTTGCCATGCTCATCTCCAGGGGATCTTCCCCACCTAGGGATCGAACCTGCTTCTCTTATGTCTCCCGCACTGACAGGTTGGTTGTTTACCATTACTGCCACCTGGGAAGCCCCCTGATTTCCTCTCAGTCCTATACGAAAAACTGTATGCTGAAAAATGGTGAGGGCTCTGTTACATAATTAGATCCAGCTTGTCCAAATATAAAAGATACAAAAAACAAAACTACAAACTGTTAAATAAAATATTTTCTACTTTTGTTAAAAAACAGCTATAGCTTTATAACAACATTTTTTCATGGGGTAAAGGAACAGGAAAATTAATAGCACAATTTCAAAATTAGTTTTATTTCTTGACAAACAGCATGATGAAGACAGGCAGCCTGGAACTGAGCAGCACAACTCCACACCACTCCCAGAACTCCAGCCCTGTCCCCGCTGAAGGGAACAATATGAAGCAGCTGGACTGTACGCCTCTCAGGAGAGCTTGTCCTCCAGAACTCAAGCTTGTACTTCTCCATTTTCTAATCAAAGCATAGAGCTTTTGTTTGCTTTTGAACCACTCAGTCTTATTCTATTGGCACAAGTGATACCAGGCAGGAGGCCCCCACCGGTGATCCTAACCACCCATTCTGTCCTAAAGTTACAGGAGATCACTCTGAGGGGTCATCAAACTCAAGGGAAGAGGCTCCTGAGCCCCAAACCCCAGCGAAACAATCTGGGGAAACAGGCTCCCCTTGAGTATGCATGTGAACCTCTTTCCGACCAGAAGCTTCTCTTCCAGAACAAAACCCAAGTGTGACCAGAGATACTTGGGCCACAGCAGTGAGTCTCAGTGTCAGGGGACACTTGCCTACAGGTAAAAGACCTAGATACCTTCACTTTAAGGAAAATATGACATATGACCATTATTCTCTTATTATTTGGGCCATGTATCTTAAATTGTCTGATGCCCTTTGTTTCCAAAAGGTAAGACAAAAGTTGGTCTCTCAGGGATACAGAGAGTTCTGGCTGAGGCCTTGGGACTACCACACATATCTAAAGGCAGCTGGGGAAAGTCCCGCTGCTCCACTGGGGTGATAACAACGTCTACACTCAACAGGAAGCACTTACAGAAAACAACCTGTGTCCCTCAGTGCCCCTCAAGAATGAGGAGCAGGGCAAATGGCAGAAGGGGGTTTTTGTCACTAGCAAAGCCCATCAGTAATACCCAGAAAATAAAAATAGAACGTGGGTGAGAAAATAAAGTCTAACCTTTTTCTCGTTTCTGTTGGCTTAGTCTGGTTTGATTTGTTCACAGGAAGCCGTGTGCAGAGGCCTCACGCTCAGCAATTCGGTCCAGAGTTCTCAGAGTGCAATGGCGACCCCTGACACCTCAGTTCAAGATGGCAGCGATGGGCTGTGCGCAGAGGTGCTGCGCCTGCGCTGCCGGGAGCCGCCAGCAGCCAACAGCACGCCCGGGCCAATCTGCAAGAACTCCGCCCCTCCCTGCTAACAAGGAGATCACACCAGTCAATCCTCAAGGAAATCAACCCTGAATATTCACTGGAAGGACTGAAGCTGAAGCTCCAATACTTTGGCCACCTGATGTGAAGTGTCGACTCATTAGAAAAGACCCTAATGCTGGGAAAGATTGAGCGCAGGAGGAGAAGGGGACGACAGAGAATGAGATGGTTGGATGGCATCACCGTGCTGACAAGACCCCTGTAAAGGATCCCCGCAGCAGCTTGTCAGGAAGAGCACATATTGTAAAGCAGGCACTTGCGTCTCCATTCTTTGATCAAAAGAGGAAGCTTTCCTTTGTCTGGAAGAAAAGAAAAAAGAGAGAGAAGAAAGGCAGGAAAGGAGAAAAAAGAAAAAGAAATGAGGTTTCTCCTTATGCCACCTGCTGCCTGCGTGCTAAGTCACTTCAGTCATGTCAGACTCTTTACTACCCTGTGGATTGTGGCCCGCCAGGCTCCTCTGTGCATGGAATTCTAAACTGAAGTGGATTGCTGTGCGTTCCTCCAGAGGATCTTCCTGACCCAGGGATTGAAACCGCATCTCTTGTATTTCCTGTATTGTCAGGTGGGTTCTTTACCACTAGCCCCGCAGGAGAAGCCCATGCTATCTGGTACATTCCTGGAATTTTCTGCCCACATGATGATCTCAGATCCTACCTCTAGGAATCTTTTTAAAAACTCTTGGAAGAAGTCTGAGGCTGAGGCAAAGTTTTAATTGAGACTTTTCAGAATTTTCTGTGTTCCACAACTGAATATGATGATGGCACGTTCCCTACCTCCAGTTCCCCCCACTCCACCATCCATTGTTCCTCCTCGTCTCTTCCCACCCCAGTATCACTGCACACTTGAGGGGTCTCCAGTGCCACAAGGCACCCTCACAACTAGGATCCATAGACATCTTTGCTAACAGCTGTCTCTCTACCCCTAGGGTCTAGGGAGGAAGACGTCCACTGTAAGCAGGTCAACAGGAAGAGAGACTCCAGGAAAGAGCTCCCATAGGGATGAAGAATGGACTCAGGGATTGTAAAACAGCCAGTCGAGAGACCCAGGTACCATGGTATTGTTTAGAAGGTGGAACACCGTCTCTGGGTGGCCACATACCCTTGGTCCTATGGGCTGTGATGTGGCAAACAGCAGCTTCTGCATTTGCTGGAGTAGACACCCCTCTTGTCCAAGTCTAAGAGTTGTGTTGATCCCAGTACTACTGGACTGGGACTTCCCTGGTGGTCCAGTGGCTGTGACTGTGCCCCCAGTGTAGGGAGTCCAGATTCAGTCCCTGGTCAGGGAGCTAGATCTCACATGCTGCCACTGAATTCACAGGCTGCAACTAAAAGTTCGCATGCTCCCACTAAAACTCCCACATTCCGCATTTAAAACCATTCTACATGAAGTAGTTTAAGAAGATCCCGCATGTCACAGCAAAGATAGAAGATCATCGGTGCCGCAACTAAGACCCAGCACAGGCCAATAAATTAATGCATACATAAATAAATAAGAGAATGGCTATCTTAAAAAAGTACTACTGGAATGGCAAAATTTAGGAGGTTCAACAGGGTATTAGGATATAAAAATATTAACTGTGTACAATATATCAATGCTGTAAAGAAAAGGCAGAACATTGACAAGAATATTCAGTGAATGGAAAATAATCCTATGACCGATACTTGCAGGTCTTAGAACACAAAGCATGTGGGTTTTGTGTTAATGTCCTCCTACCTCTCTTTGTTCCTTCTTCCCTCTCTCGGGATGAGGAACCTGTTCAAAACCTGGTGCAGTGTTGTCCTACTCATAATTACTCTCCTCAAAGAGGTAACCTTACTTTTTTTCCTTTCCTCCTCGCCCCTGGAAACACCCTGGTTCTTAAAGAATGTGATGTCAGCTAGGTGAAAGGGAAAAGGCAAGGATAGGAAGAGCACTCTCTTCCACAGTGTCCTCTCAGAGGAGTTTTTATAGGCAAAACTCACTGGAAGAAATGAGTCTTTCGTTGGTGGAGATCTGGTATTAGAGGAATATTTGTTGAAGAGACTGTTTGGGTCAATGCATTTTGTACATAGCTACCTCCGTGGAAGTTAGGGACAGTATCAAAATCACAATGGTGCATTTTGGAAAATATGAGGATAACAGGACTGTGAAGATATATCTTTTAAACTAGGAATATTAAACGTACTATCACATTGCATAAATTATGCTGGTGATGGAGGAGAGGATGAAAAGAGATGTATGAAAATAATGTGTACAATTTTTACTGGGAAATAAACAGAGAAAACATCATTATAATTTCTTCAGTGTGGAAAAAAAACAACTAAAATCTTAGGTGTCCCCTTCATAAGAAAAAAATAGCAAGTGTTTCTTCAAACTCTTTTCAGACATCTAAATCTTAAGGGTCTATTCCAGATTTTCATTTTTCTATTTTACAACCTAGGAATGACTTTTTAGAGATGCTATTAATGACTCCATTCTCTTTCACTAATATGAAATTATAATTATTTCATTGGAAATCACTACTATATATTATTTTATACTTTATTTCTTCCATAATTTTGTTCATATATTAGTCTCATACAGTACCTACCTTACAAGACATTATAAGATAGGAAATTACCAAGAGAGATTTAATGTAGAAATAACAATGGTATATGGTGTCCCTACCTATTCATTTGTGCTTACATAACTTTGGAGGTGCTCAAAGGGTTCCACAAATATTGAATCATTAAAGCTTAGTACTCCTGTGAGGTGCACTTGGCTATTATCATTATAGTTTATTATTATTCAGACAAATCAAGTGTCCCCTGGAGTGCTGCTGAATGGCTCCTGCAGAAAGCGTAGGCTTTTTAATATTCAGTATCTGAGAGTTCACATTTCAGCTTTGTAAAATTAGCTCATTTTTCTTAGGATTGTCTCTTGTGAATTACTGGCCATTATCCACTTAGGATAGTGGAAAGTAGCATAGCAGAAATAGGGCTCACCGAGCTTTTACCAAGCCTTCTAGGTGAAGGCCTCTTGCTTCCTTCTAGAGATACAGGGTAGAGACAAAGTAGTTGAGAGATGCAAAGTAACCAGTGCGTGGTTTGCTTCCCAACACCATGTTGCCTGAACAGAGAAATAGAGATAGTATCACCTGGAGATCGTATCACCTGGAGATCGTATCACCTGTATTATTCAGCCCAGGCCACAGATCTGTGGGTTGCTTTTTGGTTTTTTGTTTGTTTATTGTCACCACATCCCTTGCCTGATTTATTTTCTTTCTGTCTCTATACCCCTAAGAACTGAGCGACACACCCCGATTCATCTCTGTGTCCATTTCAAATGTACTGGGTGTTTGGCAGAGATGCTTTGCACTTGTCTTTGAGAGAGGTGTGCTTTCAGAGATATACAGTGGCAAACCACCCTCAACCAGCCCTGATTTCTCTATAGGAATGCCTGGAGCCAGGAAGACTACAAAAGCCCAGGCTGCCTGCAGCTACCCCTGGAAATCTCCACACTTTTCCTAGAGCCCTAATTACCTGTCTGCCACTTACTGCTTAAAAGTCATCCACTTTCATCCCTTCAGGAGAAGGTGCTTTTAGAGCATGAGCTCCCCTTTTCCATTCTCTGGTCATTGAATAAAAGCCTGTCTTGCTTGCACCAAACTCAGTTTTATTATTGGCAATATGAACCTGAGGAGATAAGAACTTTCTGACCAAGCCAGAAGGCTTCAGTTCAGCTAGGACTATAAGAGAGAGGCTAATTTGGTAACAATAGGTCTGATCTCACAGGTTAGGGCTCAGTCTTGTAAGACCACCCCTAATTTAGACACCAACTGAAATCCTGGTTGTGATATGTACTTCTGACTCATGGGCTTAAAACATGTTCCCATGACCGCTTCCCTGAATTTAGTAATTTGCTAGAATGGCTCACAGAGCTCAGGGAAACATTTACCTATGTTTACCAGCTTATTAGGGCTTCCCAGGCTTCCTAGGTGGTGCTAGTGGTGAAGAACCACAGGCAAATGCATGAAATGTAAGAGACACAGGTTTGATCACTGGGTTGGGAAGACCCCCTGGATCTTGGGAACCCACTGAGAATCCACATAGACAGGTGAGACTGGCAGGTAGTCCATAGGGTCACAGAGTTGGACACAACTGAAGCACGCATACGATCTTACTTGGGTTTCTCTTACCTTGGACGTGGGGTCCAAGCATCTGAATGCAGAGTTCCAAAGAATAGTAAGAAGAGATAAGAAAGCCTTCATCAGCGATCAATGCAAAGAAATAGAGGCAAACAACAGAATGGGAAAGACTAGAGATCTCTTCAAGAAAATTAGAGATACCAAGGGAACATTTCATGCAAAGATGGGCTCAATAAAGGACAGAAATGGTATGGGCCTAACAGAAGCAGAAGATATTAAGAAGAGGTGGCAAGAATACACAGAAGAACCATAAAAAAAAAGATCTTCACGAACAAGATAATCACGATGGTATGATCACTTACCTAGAGCCAGACATCCTGGAATATGAAGTCAAGTAGGCCTTAGAAAGCATCGCTACAAACAAAGCTAGTGGAGGTGATGGAATTCCAGTTGAGCTATTTCAAATCCTAAAAGATGATGCTGTGAAAGTGCTAGACTCAATATGCCAGCAAATTTGGAAAACTCAGCAGTGGCCGCAGGACTGGAAAAGGTCAGTTTTCATTCCAATCCCAAAGAAAGGCAATGCCAAAGAATGCTCAAACTACCACACAATTGCACTCATCTCACATGCTAGTAAAGGAATGCTCAAAATTCTCCAAGCCAGGCTTCAGCAATATGTGAACTGCGAGCTTCCAGATGTTCAAGTTGGTTTTAGAAAAGGCAGAGGAACCAGAGATCAAATAGCCAGCATTTTCTGGATCACGGAAAAGCAAGAGAGTGCCAGAAAAATATCTATTTCTGCTTTATTGACTATGCCAAAGCCTTTGACTGTGTGGATCACAATAAACTGTGGAAAATTCTGAAAGAGATGGGAATATCAGACCACCTGACCTGCCACTTGAGAAACCTATATACAAGTCAGGAAGCAACAGTTAGAACTGGACATGGAACAACAGACTGGTTCCAAATAGGAAAAGGAGTACGTCAAGGCTGTATACTATCACCCTGCTTATTTAACTTATATGCAGAGTACATCATGAGAAATGCTGGGCTGGAAGAAGCACAAGCTGGAATCAAGATTGCTGGGAGAAATATCAATAACCTCAGATATGCAGATGATACCACCTTTATGGCAGAAAGTGAAGAGGAACTAAAAAGCCTCTTGATGAAAGTGAAACAGGAGAGTGAAAAAGTTGGCCTACAGCTCAACATTCAGAAAACGAAGATCATGGCATCCGGTCCCATCACTTCATGGGAAATAGATGGGAAACAGTGGAAATAGTGTCAGACTTTATTTTTGGGGGCTCCAAAATCACTGCAGATGGTGACTGCAGCCATGAAATTAAAAGATGCTTACTCCTTGGAAGAAAAGTTATGACCAAGCTAGATAGCATGTTGAAAAGCAGAGACATTACTTTGCCAACAAAGGTCCATCTAGTCAAGGCTATGGTTTTTCCTGTGGTCATATATGGATGTGAGAGTTGGACTGTGAAGAAGGCTGAGCACCAAAGAATTGATGCTTTTGAACTGTGGTGTTGGAGAAGACTCTTGAGTCCCTTGGACTGCAAGATCCAACTAGTCCATTCTAAAGGAGATCAGTCCTGAGATTTCTTTGGAAGGAATGATACTAAAGCTGAAGCTCCAGTACTTTGGCCAACTCATGCGAAGAGTTGACTCATTGGAAAAGACTCTGATGCTGGGAGGGATTGGGGGCAGGAGGAGAAGGGGACGACAGAGGATGAGATGGCTGGATGGCATCACTGACTTGATGGACGTGAGTCTGAGTGAACTCTGGGAGTTGGTGATGGACAGGGAGGCCTGGCATGCTGCGATTCATGGGGTCACAAAGAGTCAGATGTGACTGAGCGACTGAACTGAACTGACTGAAGCACTCACGCACGCATAACTTTCCAAAAGCACAGCTCCTTGAGGGGTAGAGTAAGTTCTAGACCTGTAGTCTTCTAACAACCAGCCCAATACCCTAACTCAATTTCCCAAAGTGTGATACTTTTGCAAACAGTGGAACAGGACAGTGTTTCTCTATACATCAGTAGATTTAATGACTGTATAATTTTAAAACACTACGACTTCTCCACCAAACTGTGATATCATGGAAATTGTTGGTTAGGAGAAGGCTAGCACAGATAGAATCTGTGGCTGAGGGTCAGTGGTGTCAACAACAAATTAATCAGTCAATTGAAGAAAGAAACAGAAAATTTTATTTGAGACAAATTGAAGATTATAACTCAAGGGTAGCATCTCAGAAAGCTCTGAGAAGCTTATACCCATTAGAAGTCAAGACAAAGTTAAATAACTTTTTGAGGCAGAGGCTGCTGCTGCTGCTGCTAAATTGCTTCAGTTGTGTCTGACTCTGTGCTACGCTATGGACTGCAGCGTACAAGGCTCCTCCATCCATGGGGTTTTCCAAGCAAGAGTACTGGGGTGGGTTGCCATTGGCTTCTCCATTTGAGGCAGAGGGCCCTACATTAAATGTTGTATCAACAATTTATACAATCCTGATCTGAGCTAAGCATCATCTTTGCCCCTCATAAGATAAAGAAGAAATGTTATCTTTTAAGGAATTGTCTTGATGTTGCCAGGACAATGTTGCTCTGTTTGGTGGGCAGACATTTCTGCTGATGAGGAGGTTCAGTTGATGCATAATGCACATGATGCCAAGTAGGAGAGAAGAGGCCAAAGGGCAGAGAAAATTTTTTATGTGTAGTTTTCTCATCTTTCCATAAAATATGAACTTTATTTCATAGACAGAATGATGACAATTGCCTAAAGTTCAAGAGATCTACTGTGTACCATTTTCACAGGCTTTGTTTAAAGTGGGGGCTATGGGGTAAAGGACAGTTAGAGGAAAAGAATGAAGAGAAGAAGGAGTGGTAACTCTAGCTTTAGTTTTTGTTTTATTTGCTTATTTCCTGATTTAAAAGTATTCATTTGTATAACTCACCATTTTCCTTTTCCAATGAAGTTATACTAATACCAAAGGTAGAGTAGGAAATGATGAAAAAGTGCACTGCTTTGAAGATGATCTCCCTCTGGCAGTTTCCTTAACTGTGAGTCCCAAGATTTCTTATTCCAGGTATTGGTGTTCACTTCTTGGAAACCCTTACAGAAGGTCTGTGGCACAATGGGCCTGGGTGCGGAGATTCACAAGTGAATTCCCAAGGGATATTCCCAACTCAGCACTGTCTTCAATGACCTTTCCTTCTCTTGTGTGTGTTACTCACTCAGTCTTGTCTGACTCTTTGCAACCCTATGGAATGTAGCCCATTAGGCTTATCAATCCATGGGATTCTGCAGGCAAGAATACTGGAGTGGGTTGCCATGTCCTTCTTCAGGGAATCTTCCTGACCCAGGGATCGAACTCAGGTCTCCTGCATTGCAGATTATTTACCATCTGAGCTACCAGGGAAGCCCCAGGTGAAGGATCTATCCGTCTCTAACGTTCTTCTTTTCTTTATGTAGATCCAAGTTTTTGACCTGTACCTTCTCTTTGAAGAAATCATTTGAACATTTCTTGCAAGGCAGTTCCTATTGGCAACGAATTCTCTGTGTTTGTTTGTTTGAGCAAATCTTTATTTCTTGTTTATCACCTTCAGTGTTGATTTCTAATTCATGGTTCCTTCATAATCTGAAAGAGCCACTAGAGTTCCTGTCCTTTAGTCTAGGTTCCATGCAATAGAAACGAGGATAGAGGAGGGCCTTTTCCTTCAAAAACTACCCATGAATCTCATATGCAGTGCTTCCACGTACATATAATTGGCCTAGATTTAGTCACGTGCCACATCTAGCCACAGGGCGGCTGGTAAAGGCAGTGTTCTCCTTGTTGGTCAATGCAAGCTTGTGTGCTCCGTCACGTCTGACTCTTGGCAGCTGCATGGGCTGTAACCTGCCAGGTTCCTCTGTCCATGGGATTTTCCAGTCAAGATTACTGGAGTGGGTTGCTGTCTCCTCCTCCAGGGGATCTTCCCTACCCAGGGATCGAATCCACATCTCTTGTTTTTTTTGCATTGCAGGCGTATTCTCTATGGACTGAGACATTGGGAAAGCCTCACTTGTTGACAAGGGACCCACCTAAAACTCAGAGCTCTGTAAAAGAGGAGAGTGGATATTCTGAGGCAACAAGATGTCTCCAACAGAGGAGAGTAACATTATTTCTGTGAGGAAATGTGCCATTAGAATCATGAGTCCCAGTAGATAGATGACTAATGCATAAGGAAGCCATTCACACAAAGGGCAGCTAATTTACTTGTACTTTAGCTGCTCTGTTCTTTGAGCACACATAAATCCAAATACTATAATCACCTCTACTGTGTCAGCACGATTCACCTACATTACCCTGTTTGTATATAATTCACAAATGGCATATTTGTTCAGCAAGCATACTTCATATAAAGATTGGCTAAACAGTATCAAGGTAATTTCCATAATCTTAAGTTATCTAGGAAGATTTTTGCTCCATGAAATCTACTACTATGGAAAATGAAACATTAAACTGTCTTCATTTAGAAAATAGATTTTATAATAGGTATGCTTTATGTTCTATATTGCACTGAATAAAATGAAAATGTAGAACCTAAGTTTAAGAGACATATTAAATATCTCTATTGCAAAGATAATATAGACTGTCTATATGGTACATTTTAATTTGCTCTCAAAGTAATCATTAGCAATTATAAAATTAAGTGTATAGTTCTTCTTTTTTCTGTAATTAAATGGCATCAATTGTATAATTAAAACAAGAAAGATATTCACACAGTAGGAGTCAGAATTGTACCAGAGAAAGATATCTGAAGGGTTAGGAATAACCCTTAGAGAAGGGAAAGTGTACCCACTCCAGTATTCTGGCCTAGAGAATTTCATGGACTGTACAGTCCATGGGGTCACAAAGGATAAGACATGACTGAGTGACTTTCACTTCACTTCATAAATAAAGTTGAGGAGGAAGAAATTTTCCTCTACCCATCTAGGTTCTCTCGACTTAAAAAAGTACACAATGTGGGCCTCCCTGGTGGTTCAGGGAATCCACCTGCCAATGCAGGAGATGTGAGTTTGATCCCTGGCCTGGGAAGGTCCCACATGCCAAGGAGCAACTAAGCCCGTGTGCCACAACCACTGAGCCTGCAAGCTCTAGAGTCTGTGTTCTGCAACAAGAGAAGCCACTGCAATGAGAAGCCTGCTTACTGCAACTAGAGTATCTCCCGCTTGCTGTAACTAGAGAAAAGCCCACAGAAAACATAGACCAGCACAGCCAAAAACAAAACAAAACAAAACACCCGCCAAAATCAACAAAACACCCGCCAAAATCAACAAAACGTAATGTGCAGATTGTGAGTTAAGTTTTACTGGGTGCATGAGAACTACAGCCCGGGAGACAGCACCTCAGATAGCTCTGAGAAACTTCTCCAAAGAAGCAGGGGGGAAGGTCAGTATATATCAGATTTTGGTGATGGGGGAATACATGCAATCAAGACATATTTTTCCAGAAGATTTCTGCTAGTCTCATGAAGCTTTTGCAAGTAATGACAAACAGTTGTCACCATGAAAAGGAGTTTAGTACTTTTCTAGATATGGGGCAATATAAGAATTAGGCTCATAAAATCAGCTCCTGAAAAAAAAATCCAACTATCTAAAGATGTGCTGTCAGTCCCCACCGCACCCTTTGCCCAAGCAGAGTGCCTCATTTCTGCTCTCCACCCTGAACTCCTTTCAGGGGTTGTGGAAAGTAATTGGAGTGGTAGATGAATGAGTACTACAGCAGTTAATTTAATAGGCAAGAATACCTCTTCTCATTATACTTATACAGACAATAAGCAAATCAGTAAATATGTATAATATTTCACATAGAGATAGATGCAAGAAAGTAAAAGGCATGGAAAAAAGATGGGAATTCCATGGTTCAAGGGTGTTGAAAGCGCTTCTACGTTTTTAAACCTATGCACAGCTTATCAAAGAGTCAGCTAGTATTTTAGGAAGGAAAAGATATCAAAGAAGGCAATGCTTTTAACATTGTGATAAGTAACATGAATATTCAAAATGTAATTTTAGGAAATTCCATATTACTTAACTCAAAAAACACAAGATTATCTACAAGAACAAAATTAAAATTAACATATAAACAAGTAAGAGTGTAACTTAAAAAAAATTATACTTTATATATGAACAAATAACTTCTGGAATAAAAGACTTTATTTCAAATTCATGAAAGCTTACATTTGAGTGAAAAATGAAAGTATTAAGTCACTCAGTCGTGTCCAACTCTTTGTGAACCCGTGGACTGTAGCTGGCCAGGCTCCTCTGTCCATGGAATTCTCCAGGCAAGAATACTGGAGTGGGCTGCCGTTCCCTTCTCCAGGGGATCTTCCCAATCCAGGGATCGAACCCGGGTCTCCTGCATTGCAGATCGATTACCTTATTTTTAAAAATCTGACTTTAAGCTCATTCTTGACTTTTTATAAGTTTTTACAAATAACATTTAATTCTGAAGTTATTCACAAATTATTAAGACAAAAAAGTCAGTTTTATTTAGAGGGTACCCTTTAATACTTAAGAATTAAATACCTGAAACAGATTTGTTATTAGAATTCTTGGTGGTTCTAATCTCTTTGTGGAAATTTTTTTTAAATGTTATTATCAATATATTCTATTAGAATCTGAAACTCATAAAATGAAATAAATGTTCAACTGTTCATTACAAAATCACTTTAAGGTACAGTTCCCAAACTTTTTAAAAAAAGTTTCCTTTGAAGACTAACCATTTGAAATATATTTTTCCCTTGTCATTTTCAAAGCTATTTTAAAAATATAAACATAAAACATAAATTTAAGGTTTTATTTACCCAGTTATGAAATATGTTTCAGTCATTAGCCAGACAGCTTTGTTGAACTGCAGTTATCATTAAAGAAGTGACTGAACATCACACTCTAGACCAATGGTTTCAGGGTCCATTGTGGAAGATGGGTAGCGAGGGATTGTGGGTCTTCCCCCAATGACATCAAAGTGGCTGTTTTGCCACTTATTCGAGTTCTACATAAGACTTTGTATAAAAAATAGGTTTTGTAACTTAAAAAATAATTCTGAAAGTCACTGAGCAAAAAACAGACATCTATCAGGGAAAAAAAACAAAAAAACACCTCATGAATTTGTTCTTCTTTCTTGAGAAATTGGCTAGGAAATACACATGCACATAATAAATCTTTTTTCCACCAAGATACTACAGATCACATTTCATCTAACTTCAGATCATGCGACTTGATACAAGATTTTTAAAACCTTTAAAAACACTAATTCTAAGCTAGCAAAATGCATTTGAATAATGATTAAAAGTTTAAAACACGTTTTAAGTTCAGTTCAAAACAAAAAGTTAGAGTTCATAAACAAAATGAAAAATATTCTTTTTGATTAGGCAATTCTTTTAAAAGTACACAAGTGGAAAAATGTCACCAAATATTTCAGTAAGTTTGGAGGAAAAGAAGGAGAGCAGGGTAGGACATCTGAGCTGGCTGTTGGAAAATAAGTTTGGGAGACTAAAGAAATGGTTAAATCATGTTCTAGGAAAAAAGAATGAGCAAAGTGTGGACAAAGGAAAGGAATGTTTCCAACGAATGGGAAATATCTCAGTTTGCCGGGGACATAAGGGAGGGGCAATGACAGGAAATAAAGACTGAATTGTAGGTTGTGGCCAGATTAAAAAAAGATTCCCAACACCACAGTTGGGACTAGGGCTTTATTCAGTAAAAAAATTAGGGACTAATAGCAACAGAGATTTCAACTACAAGACAGATTTCAGAGATATTAGTAGACTAGACAGTATTAGGCAACAAATTAGAAGCGAGGCAGATGAAAAAAATCCATTTCAAAAGCATAACCAAGACACTTGACTGATACAAATTTTATTTTTCATGCTAAAATTTTTACAAATTTGATTTTGTCATACACAATTACAAGAGGAACAGTTACAAGTGAATTAAAAAATAGTATTTGGGGGCACTTCTATTCATTTTACTGTCATAAGTATGTTTTGTTACAGGTACAGCAACAATAGTTATTAACTACAGAACTGCTCAACTTGGAAATTTAGTAAGTATATTATAATGGAGGCTAATACCTAATATAAACAAATAGTAAGTGCCCAAACACAGTCTCACACTCTATTATTATTTATTGCACAATTAAAATCACTGGTTAGAACCTACCCACCAATGCCAACAATTTCTGACCAAGCAAAAAGTCAGAAAGCATTTTAAAATCATTTCCCCAAATCTTACTTAATTTAGTTCTATGAGGAAATATAAGACAAAACACACAAGACAAAGCTTCCTGATATTATATGCCTAAAATAAATCATTATACAATGAAATTATGCATCTTTTGCAATGTGGCATTTTTTCCATCTCACACAGTAACAAAAGATGAGTACAGCTTACAGCATTTAGAGTCAACCGACTACAGCTGATATAGTATCTCCCAGATTTCTAGTTTCTAAAACTCTGGGTGGAGTGGGACAATTTGAACTGTAACAGTCTACAAGGTAGTAACATTACCTCTTGGCCATTGGCCCAATACTAACCCCTTTTGTTTTTTAGTATACAAAATATGCTGAAAACATTTCTCTTAAACACATTTCAATTAATGTAATTAAATAGAAGGCAATAACTTCCTTCTAGAAGAATTAGATTTAGCTATGAAAAACTTGCCATATATTTAATTTATGGAATATTTTTTGGGTCAATACAGACCACAGTGTATTTTTAACTGAAAAGCCTATACTAAACATGAGTAAAAGGAACTAAAAACATAATCACACTGGTAGTTTTTTAAAAATGAAAATTACCATTTTTATCCCTATAGTATACAAATATATTACTTGCTTTCATCCTAATTAAAGTTCAATTTCAAAAAAATCCACTGTGAAATTTAAATTCTAAGCACAAAAATATACAAATATCAGTTCTAATCAGAAATTTCAGCTGACAAGTGAACATTTTTACTTTGAAATATGTAGATCTGGGATATAGTAGTGAATTTTTTGATTGAACACATCACAAATATATCTAGTTTTCATGTAAAAATAATTTTTTTAACAAATAATGTTTAAGTCTTTTTATCCCACCTCAAACATATTTTTTCCTTAAAATAGTTTAACATCTCATTTAAAATCTGATATTACAAAAAAAGAGAAATAAAATTAATTCTTAGATGTATTTGAGCCAAGTAGTTACTGTTTTCAGATATTATGAGCTAAAATATCATAAAATGGTGAGTAACCTTTGGCTTACAATCTCACTAGTGCCAACTGGGAAGCCCAATCAAGGAAGACATATGTACTTGTAAATTTAAAATTTTTTATCTTTTAAAAGAAACCCTAACAGATAAGCATTAATTAAAGATAAACATTTTATACTAAAGATTTATAAAATAATAAAGTATCTTAATAGTATTCTTAAAAATACTATCAAAAGCCTCAGTCCTACATATCACATGGAACATCCAATACATTTTTATGAATAAAACATTTTCAAAGGCTAGAAAGAAAATATGCTTACAGGAAGAACAATGATGCTTGAGTAAAACAGACCTGTTGTGAATCTCTAATCTGCCACTTTAAAGCTTATGTATATTTCTTAACCTCTCTAAAACCCAATTTCCTCAGAGATAAAATGGGGGAGGGGTAATGACAGTAACTACCTTAGAGGACTCTTCTGAGGGGAAGTGAGAGAAGTTAGCACAGTACAGTATGTGACACAGAAAGTAATCAATAAACATTAGCTATACTGAGAAGTGACTTGCTTTGGGGTCAAGTATCTAACAAATCATTTTCTTAAATAAGACATGGCAATTACAAATAACTATTTTAAAACTAAAAAAAAAAGTCAAATGGCATAAGAGAAAGTTTGGGACATGTACTCCAATTAAACATCCAGAATTATATTCCAATAATGATAAGGCTAAGAACCACAAAGATTCATCAGGCTGACGTTTGAAGTCTTTAAGTCACTTTCATTTTGTTTTGGCAATCACTTCCTATCTATTTGAACACCACACTGTATTATTCCTAAGCTACGAGTCAGAAGATCTAAAGTGAATTTTATTTTCTTGTCATGAATTCTTTGAGAAAATGTCATTTTCTTAAACAAAAAAGCATGGAAAAAATGCACACAAATAAAACCATGGTCATTTACATGTTACATGGTACAGTAAAGATGGCTATTTAGAAATTGCAAGCAGTTTATCTGGTGTCTAATATTTTCAAACTGTTATTTCAAATCTCAAATCCATTAATCTCTTCTTTATAATTAGTCTATCTGTTATCTTTACCAGAATAATCACAGATTTAACAGAAAATTAAGCTACTTAAAAATATTAAGTTATAGATTATGCTCCAAAATATCTTACAAGTGTTCATTTCCCGTTGAAAATATTTAAGGTACTAATTTCAAGATATCCAAAATCTTAGTTCATTAGTATTAATTGGACTGTCACTATGTTACCTATGTGAACATTTTCTCTGATTTTTACTTGTACTAACCTGAGTCAACAGGGCTTTCCAATGGGTGATTTCATTGACCAAGCACAGATATGGCAGACAGAAAAGATCGGTCTGGCGTCAGTTAAAATATTTATTAAATATTCAGCAAGTCCTTCAAATTTTCCATGCCTCTTTTTCCTTTTCTAAAAGATGGGGCTCCTACCACCCTCCTTTTCTGACTCACAGGACTCTGGCAAATGACAAAACAAGAGTTCTGCAGAGGGCATGGTGCTATATAAATGTAATATCAAAACATGTAGGCTTGGTTAGAATGACCAGTCTATTAAAGGTGCAAGGAAGTTATTCTTGGAAATATCACCAAAAAAAAAAATTAACATCTTTACCATGTTTGTTGAATAAGATCTGAGAATAGTTTTTAAAAAACCCTATTACCATGTAAGAAACTGCATTGGACAATGACCTAAAAAAGGTTAAAGCCTCATCTACTCTTTCCAGATTTTTTTTTTAATGTCTACAAGTCTGCATCACCAGAATGTGCTTTTGTAATTGTATTAATTTACAGCCTACTTTACTCTAGGGTTCTCTGGCAGTTACTTAACCCTCTGTGAAAATAGTCACAAGTGATCTTTATTTCTCTACTACTTTCTTTTTTTAACTTATTTTAAATTTCAGTTTCTTTCTGACTTGAACGCCAGAGAAAGCAGGAATAATAAGGAATTTTTCCTGTAAAGAATGAATAATATTCAGAACTAAGTCAGTAAAAGCCAATGTTCTCTAACCCTCCTGACTCTTCAGCAGATGCTCTGCATCCACTCTACAAGCATATTAGAGCCACACATCAAAAGAAAAGTCCACTTAGTTTACACTATATAGTTTTCCAAGGTTAAAAGATACAAAGTAGGAAAATAAATTATGATTGATTTTTGAAGAAGGCATATCTGAAAGGATGATTTTGAAGAAATGGGATGAAACAAAATATGGCATTTTTTTTTAACATTTTTTGCTTTTACACAGTCACTGAAATACTATTATCTCTAAAAGCTGTTAGTCATTCAGTTGTGTCCAACTCTTTACAACCCCATGGACTACAGCCCGCTAGGCTCCTTTGTGCATGGAATTTTCCAGGCAAAAATACTGGGGTGTGTTGCCATTCCCTTCTCCAGGGGATCTTCCCAACCCAGGGATCGAATCTGGTCTCCTACACTGCAGGCAGATTCTTTACTGTCTGAACTACCAGGGTTGTCTAACTCATTAACTAAATGAGAAACTAGATAGGTTACTGGTCAGGGATGTAGAAACAGATCTGGATGCACTAATGGAAGTGATTGTTGAAGACAAAGAAGTAGAAATTTTGAGGCAGAAGAGGGTCTGGATACTACTCATTAAAACATCAGAAGATAGTAGAGTGAAAAAATGAAATGAGAACAATATGAAAAATATAATTAGAACCCACACAGTAGTGAAGTGTGCAGTTTCAAAGAGACAAGGGGTGATCAAAAAACATGGCAGAAAAAATATTAAAGATTGGGTTGGACCACAAAATCCATAATTAATTTAAAGGGGTGATTTTAGTTTAATAGTAAGGAAAGATGAGTTAGCAATGGATTAACGGGAGACTAAGTAGTTAAAAACAAAAAAAGATAGTACATTTCATCATTAAAATGGTTCATTGAGGAAAACTTAGGAAAAAGGATATGAAAGCTAAGGGGAAACCTGAGTAGGTTTAAAGGCAGAAAGGAGGGCTTCATTAGCTCTAATTACTTATAATTAAATAAAGCTCACGTTTTAGAGTTGAGAGAGTCAGACTTACAAATAAGAATGTTTCAGACCTATGTTAGGCACTTTTTGGGTAGAGAGAGGGGTAACCTGATTTTCACTAAGGAACTAAAGGAAATTAATCTCAAGCCAATGACTGTTTTTGGTATCAATAGTCAGCCCCTATGCTCAGTAGCATGTATTTAAAAGGTACTCTGAACTTGGGAAGTGAAAAGGCCAAAAGTCCAAATGCAAAATGGTATTAAAAATATAAAATAGTAAAATAATTTACACTTGAGAACAACTTTAAACAAAATCCAAACCAAAAGTAGAAAACTTAAAAAATGTAACTCCCAGAAGCCTGATATCCACAATGTGCAAAGTAATTAAATTTAAAAACAGTATAGTATAGGTTTTATTTTGCTATAGCCACCATAATTTATAACAGGATTTCCTGGATAATTTTACCAAAGTAATAATTTCACCTCTAAAACATTCATAAAATTGATGATCTGAGTACCTAACAGTTGTGAAAAGTATCTTTGTAATTCTTTAGTATGAAAAGCAACATTAAAAAAAAGTGGATCACCAAAATATTTTATTTCAAATCTATGTTATACCTGATCAAATATGTATTTGGAAACATATTCACATTCTAGAGGTTTCTGAATTTCATTTTCCTGTGTTTTTAATTTTTATGAGCAACTTACTAGATTTTAAATCTGTACCACTTTAACATTTATTACAACTATTTAGAATCCATGCATAATTTATTTACAATACTGTACATTAAATGGTTATATTTGAATATTACACAGAAGTTTCACACAACTATAACATGGAAAGACATGTGAAACACATTATATAGGAGTTTTTTAAATTTTTCAGGTACAGAATTTTGCAAACATTATTTTGGTTTATAAGTGTTAACGCAAACACTAGCTTGAAATAACACTGACAAAACCATGCAAATGAGTGGAATTTCAAAATGAAAAAGTAAAAATATTTAGCTAAAAGCTAAAATAGCATACAGTTTAAATACTACCAAGGAGCAGTGGGAGTTTATAAAACAGGAAAAAAGAAAAGGTATTCTTTAAATGTCTTCATCAGTAATAGGCCCTCGGTAATTTTCTATAAAAACATTCAGAAATAAAGTTTCTCAAATTATGTTCATCACCAAAATTATGTTTTCAGTAGTGATTAGAGCTGTGAATTTTAAACAAGTATCTGTTATCCTGAAGGAGAAGTCTTAGTTTTCCCCTTTGGGAAATGAGCGAAGAACATCAATCAGTAAATTTAGGTTCAAATAAAAGATCCTGGTACAAATATCACAAACACAGAGCGGAGAGTTGTAATAAACTACAAGTCCACATATTCTTAGATGTACTCTTAAAACAGAAGTGTAAACTTTAGGTTGCTCAATTTAAGATCTCCTATCACGAAGTACCTCATCCTTCAAAGTTTGGAAAATATCAATAGGTACTTTTTTTCTCCAGGTGCATCTCGAGTTTTCATTGTTGTGGCTGAAGTACATTTAGATATTCAGATTGCCCCAAATGATACGTGGTGTTTCTTCCACAATCAACATACTGGTACCTTTCCTGGGATATCTGTTCTGAATGTCCAAAGTAAGTTGTCGTTACAGTAACTCTGAAAATAAAATAAATGGAGAGAAGCACTGAATAGTTAATATATTAAAAACATCTTTTTAAAGTGGGAACACTTTATATATTAAAATTCTTTTCAGGGAGAGGTTATTTGATTAACGATAATTTAATGTTGTAGACATGGGTCTCTTAGGGAGTATTTCCCCAGTAGACAACAGGAATGCTGGCTGAGCAAGCCCTATCCAATTAATTATATACAAAAAAATGTAATTTTTTTCAAAACACCTATCTTTGGCTAAAAATATCTTTAGTTCATTGTACTCTTTAAAATAATCACACAGTTCTCTCATCAGAGGAAAACGGTTAATCAGGTGTTAGCCAACCTATAACCTACAATGTTTTCATTGCTTAGGGAAACACCCAACTTGCAAACCAATAACATTATTTCTCATCACTACTGTTCCTGCCTTTACCACAGGGAGCAAGGAATTGGCTGTTGAGCTCATCCTTCTCTCTGTATCAACTTCTACTGTTTTCCTGAGTTCTTGGAAGGTCCAGATTCATTATTTAGCAGCCATGTGGTCCTTCACTACTTCTCTGAGCTCCCATTTCCTCATATGTAAAGTGGGTAACTATTTACTTCACCTCACTGCACTCATGTAAGGCTTAAAATACAAATGAGACAGCATTTATAAAGATGTGTATACTCTACGCTAATGTTACACATCCAAAGTTGAAACAAAGAAATTCTTTCCAAAAAATTCATACTCACTGCATCATGAGCACTATGTTATGAACTTTGATGGTTATCAGTGTGCAGAAATCACTGTTAAAGAAAAAAGCAATGTAAATACACACAAACTATGACATTATACATTTATTAATAAAATAGTTTAATCACAATTCCTCTTCCTATGTTAAAGGCAATACAAATACTATTAAGAAGATATAATAAATAGCCATTAAATGGTTGAGCATTTTCTATATCTCAAATGATTAACATTTTCATGGCTTCTTATTCTATGCTTTCATACTACAGCAGCTGTAGAGTTGTCTACTAACTACTTCTACTTTTTTTCACCTTTTGAAATTTTAGTAACCAGATTATTACCCACTCAGAAATTCTGTATCAGGCTGATATCAAAAGAGGATAAAAAATTATCACAGATTTTTACTTAACAAGAGTTAATAATCATTTAGACCTAATTTACAAGTTTCACAACTTCAAACCAGAATAGAATATTAAACATCATTAGCATTTGTGGTCCTCCTATACAAAAACAAAACAATTACAAAATATGAGAATATGATTTTATAACATAGTAAATAAAAAGTGACATGGTATGCATGATCCTAACTGTGAAAAAAAAAACTATGTGTACAGGTGTATGTATGTTAATGTTACACATTTTGAAAAGAGAGGATGGAGATGATCAAAAGTCAGAAGGAATATGCTAAAAATGTGGTCTTGTCTCTGCTAAAATGACGGAAAATTAAACATATATATTCATTAAATGGGCTTCCCTTGTAGCTCAGTTGGTAAAGAATCTGCCTACCATACAGGAGATCTGGGTTCAATTCCTTGGTCAGGAAGATCCCCTGGAGAAGGAAATGGCAATCCACTCCAGTATTCTTGCCTGGAGAATCCTATGGACAGAGGAGCCTGGCAGGCTATAATCCATGGGGTTGCAAGAGTTGGATACGACTTAACGACTAAAGCACCACCACCACCATTCATTAAATATATATAGTCACACATGTATGTCTGACTCTTTGTGACCCCATGACCCCATGGACTGTATATGGAATTCTCAAGGCCAGAAACTGGAGTGGGTAGCCTTTCCCTTCTCCAGGGGATCTTCCCAACCCAACGATCGAACCCAGGTCTCCCGCATTGCAGGCAGATTCTTTACCAGCTGAGCTGCAAGAAAAGCCCAAAAATACTGGCGTCGGTAGCCTATCCCTTCTTCAGTGAATCTTCTTGACCCAGGAATCGAATTGGGGCCTCCTGGATTGCAGGCGGATTCTTTACCAACTGAGCTATCAGGAAAGCCCTATATATTCACACATACCCACACTTATTCCTTATAATTTAATGAGAGAAAATAATTAAAAATCAGAACTTACAACATATAACTCATTTCCTCTGCTATGACAGTAGGTACTGTATAATCAATCTGAAAGGCAAAAAATGAAAATAAACCAACAGAGAACAGTATCAAAATATCAAATATTTCAGATAGATTTCATAACTTAAAAGAGTTTGGAAATCTCTCTTTTTATGGGTTTGATTCTATGACTTTCTTTTACATATGTATGGGATACATTTCAAAGTTTAATTTTTTAGGAAAACCCCCATCTCCTGAAAGTTAATATTATATACAAAGTTGAGTGCATACTCCTCCAAAGTATTTTCTGAATGAAGCTTACTTGTTTCATATCCAGTGGACCAATACTGGTTATGTTGTTTAAGCGTGCCTTTCCAATAACTGTTTTTGAAAACTGAACTTGTGCAGTGATGTTTTCAACTTCAACAGAATAATAGTTATTGTTCGTTATATTTAGTGTATTCTGAAAAAGAAAGGAGGTAGAAAATGTGCAAGTTATCTTAGAGTAGGCATAATAAAGAAGTATTTAAAATAAATAGAGAAAATGACTCCAGCTGTGGCTATGCTTCGTTTACCAGGAGGAAGTAAATTGTCCCCCAAAACATCAAAGAACATTCATTGAACCAATTATTTGGGTTTTGCATGAGTGCTACGTATATAAAATGCATACAATGAACATACACTGTTAAAGAGTAGGCCCAGGAAATGTATAGTACCAGAACATAGAAAAATCAATGTTATAAAACGCATTTGTGGCCTTAGCAAAAAGTCAATAAAAGTTGTTGTTCAGTTGCTAAGTTCTGTCCAACTAATCGCAACCCCATAGACTGCAGTATGCCAGGCTTCCCTGTCCTTCACTATCTTCTAGAGTTTGCTCAAACTCATGTCTGTTGAGTCAGTGATGCCATTTACCATCTCATCCTCTGTGGCCCTTTCTCCTCTTGCCATCAACCTTTTCCAGAATCAGGGTTTTTTCCAATGAGTCAGCTCTTGGCGTCACGTGACCAAAGTACTGGAGCGTCAGCATCAGTCCTTCCAATGAATATTCTCAGTTGATTCCCTTTAGGATTGACTGGTTTGATCTCTTTGCTGTTCAAGGGACTCTTAAGAGTCTTCTGTTGTACCACAGTTTGAAAGCATTAATTCTTCAGCACTCAGCCTTCTTTATGGTCCAACTCTCACATCCATACATGACTACTGGAAAAACCATAGTTTTGACTCTACGGACATTTGTTGGCAAAATGATGTGTCTGCTTTTTAATATGCTATCTTGGTCTGTCATAGCTTTTCTTCCAAGGAACAAGTGTCTTAATTTCATGGCTGCAGTCACTGTCTGCAGTGATTTTGGAGCTCAGGAAAATAAAATCTACCATCTTTTCCATTTATTCCCCCATCTATTTGCCAGGAAGTGATGGGACCAGAGGCCGTGATCTTTAGTTTTTTGAATGTTGAGTTTTAAGTAAGCTTTTTCACTATCCTCTTTCACCTTCATCAAGAAGTTCTTTTAAGTCCTCTGCTTTCCGCCATAAGTCTGGTAACATCTGAGGTTTTTGATATTTCTCCTGGCAACCTTAATTCCAGCTTGGGATTCATCCAGCTCAGCATTTCATATGCTGTACTCTGCATGTAAGTTAAATAAGCAGGGTGACAATATACAGCCTTGATGTACTCCTTTCCCCATTTTGACCAGTCCATTGTTGCATGTCCAGTTCTAACTGTTGCTTCTTCATCTTCATACAGGTTTCTTATCAGGCAGGTAAAGTGGTCTGGTATTCCTGTTTCTTTAAGAATTTCCCACAGTCTGTTGTGACCTACACAAAGGCTTTAGAGTGGTCAGTGTAGATGTTTTTCTGGAATATCCTCGCTTTTTCTATGATCCAATGGATATCTGCAATTTGACCTCTTGTTCCTCGGCCTTTCCTAAATCCAGACTGTACATTTGGATAACCACAACATATTGGTTATCCAGTTTATTAAGACCTTTTTGTATAGTTCTGCTATGTATTCTTGCTACCTCTTAATCTCTTCTGCTTTTGTTAGGTCCCTGCCATTTCTATTGTTTATTGTGCCCATATTTGTATGAAATGTTCCCTTGGTATCTTCAATTTTCTTGAAGAAATCTCTAGTCTTTCCCATTCCACATTTTCTTCTATTTCTTTGCACTGTTCACTTAAGGTTTTCTTATCTCTCTGTGCTATTCTCTGGAACTCAATATTCAGTTGGGAATATCCTTCCCTTTCTTTTTTGCCTCTTGCTTCTCTTCTTGTCTCACCTATTTGTAAGAACCCCTCAGACAACCATTTTGCCTTCTTTCATCTCTTTGGGGAATGGTTTTGGTCACTGCCTCCTATACAGTGTTATGAACCTCTGTTCATAGTTCTTCAGGTACTCTATCAGATCTAATCCCTTGAATCTATTTGTAACTTCCACTGTATAAATGTAAGGAATTTGATTTAGGTCATATGTGAATGGCCTAGTGGTTTTCCCTCCTTTCTTGAGTCTGAATTTTACAATAAGGAGCTCATGATCCCAGCCACAGTCAGTTCCAGGTCTTGTTTTAGTGGATTGTATAGAGCGTCTCCATCTTTGGCTGCAAAGAATATAATCAATCTGATTTTTGTACTGACCATCTGGTGATGCTCACATGTAAGAGTCATCTTTTGCATTGTTGGAAGAGGTATTTGCTATGACCAGTGCATTCTCTTGGTGAAACTGGGTTAGCTTTTGCCCTGCTTCATTTTGTACTCCAAGGCCAAACTTGCCTGTTACTCCAGGTATCTCTTGACTTTCTACTTTTGCATTCCAATCCCCTATGATGAAAAGGACATCTGGTTTTGGTGTTTGTTCTAGGCCTTGTAGGTCTTCATAGAACTGTTCAACTTCAGCTTCTTCAGCATTAGTGTTTTGGGACATAGATTTGAATTGCTGTGATGCTGAATGGTTTGCCTTGGAAAGGAATAGAGACCATTCTGTGGTTTTTGAGACTGCACCCAAGTACAGCATTTTGGACTCTTTTGTTGACTATGACAGTTACTCCATTTCTTCTAAGGGATTCTTGCCCACAGTAGTAGATATAATGGTCATCTGAATTAAATTTGCCCATTTCCATTTTTGATCACTGATTCCTAAAATATCGATGTTCACTCTTGCTATCTACTGCCTACTTCAAATTTACCTTGATTTATGGACCTAACTTTCCAGGTTCCTATGCAATATTGATTTTTACAGCATTGGACTTTACTTTCACCAGCAGACACATATACAACTGGATGTTATTTCTGCTTTGGCTCAGCCTCCTCATTCTTTCTGAAACTATTTCTATACTCTTCCCCAGTAGCATATTGGACACATCAACCTGGGGAGCTCATCTTCTGGTGTCATATCTTTTTGTCTTTTCATACTCTTCATGGGTTTCTCAAGGCAAGAACATTGAAGTGGTTTGCCATTCCCTTCTCCAGTGGACCACATTTTATCAGCGCTTTCCACCATGGCCCATTCACCTTGGGTGGCCCTGCACGGCATGGCTCATAGCTTCATTGATTTACACAAGAGTATGATCCATGTGATCATTTTGGTTAGTTTTCTGTGATTCTAGTTTTCATTCTGGAAGCCATGGGACTGTAGTTCTTGCTTCTTCTGTCTGCTCTCTGATGGATGAGACTAAGAGCCTTGTGCAAGCATCCTGATGGGAAGCACTGGCTGTGGGGAAAGCTAAGTCTTGCTCAGGTGGGCAGGGCCGTGCTCACTAAATATAATTTTCAGGACCTTGCTCCCTAAATCTAATTTTCTGCTGATGGGTGGAGCTGTGCTCCCTTCCTGTTAGTTGTTTGGCCTGAGCAGCCCAGTCCTGGAGTCTGTAGGCGCTATGGTAGGGCTGGTGGCTCAGATGGTAAAGAATCTGCCTGCAGTGCCAGAGACCCAAGTTTAATCCCAGAGTGTAGAAGAACCCCTGGAGAAGGGAATGGCAACCCACTCCAGTATTCTTGCCTGGGAAATCTCATGGACAGAGAAGCCTGGCAGTCTACAGTCCGTGGGGTCACAAAGAGTCAGATGCAACTAAGTGACTCCACACACAGGCTCTATGGTGGGGCTAATGGCTATCTCCTCCAAGAGGACTTATGCCAACATGCTATGCCTCTCAGGGCTACTGCTGCCAGTGCCCATGTCCCCAAGGAAAATTACTTTTTTATTTTTCAATAAAAGTAACTCTAAAGTTCCATCCAAATTTTTCTAAATGTTAATATGTACATGTTTTCACGGGCTAAGTTATTTCTGATTCTACTGAATACAAAGACAACCTTTTAAAATGTTAAGCAAAACTTTAAACTATTTTTTACAAAACTGGTATTTTATCTTATACATGAGTAGAGCTTTCCAACAGGTCACTTTTAAGAGGAATTGGGACAGATTCAAGACTTGATGAAAAGAAATACAGTTGCATCATTTCCACACTTAATTAACAGCCGGGCTGAACTTCCGCAATTCGAACTTAAACAACGGTTTCAAATTACTTTAGAAAACAGTCAATGAAAAGAAAAACTGTTAAACTGGGAAATAACAAAACATCTAAAATAGTACTAACAAAAGAAATCATAAACAAAATCACAAAACATTAAATAAGAAATCTTGAAGAAGTATTTGTAAGGCAGATAGTAATGGTTATCACCTATACTACGAGGCCTTACAAAGTAGAAAAAAAGACATAAAGCCTCCTGTTAAAAAAAAATAAGAGCAAAGGATATGAGTAAAGAAATCAGAAGAGTATAAATATAAATGGCCAAGAAACACTATTTGTCAAATTAATTTATCGTCAAAGAAAGGCTGATTTAAATAAAAGTGGATACTGCTTTATATCCATTAAACTAGTAAAAGTTATAGAAAATGACAGATTCTATTTCTGGCAGGGATATGGACCAAAGGGTGTATTTTTGCATTCCTGGAAAATACATGAAGGATTATAGCAATATTCATTGAAATTTAAATTATGTATTATCCTTTGACCTAGCAGTTCTACATCTGAGCAATTATTCCACAGAAATAAAAACATTAGGATGTTAATGACAGTGTTATTTGTAGTGGCAAAAAACAAAACAAAACACAAATCTTGAAAATAAAGTGAATGTCCAACATAAAGTAGAATGCTTGAAAAATAATATTATGTCATTACATGGAATAATATGCAGCCATTAAAAAGAACGAATGAACTCTAAGCAGAAAATCAGGAGTGATTCCTGCGAAGTATTAACAACTGAGAAAACCAAGATGCATAAAAGTATGTACAAAATATTATTTTTAGAACTAAATAATGATTTAAGAAAAACTGAATATGTGAGTTTATAAGTTAATATGAATATGGAAAAGATATGGAATGAGGCAACATGGGATAAGTGACAAGATAGAAAATGGTCTTAGAATAAAAATGATGGGAAAAAAAAAAAAGAATGTGCTAGCAACCAGCAATTTTATGATCATGTTTATGCATTCATTTTGTTAAATGTAGAGAAATGTTTTAAAATTCTATAAAATAGTAGAAATAACCTTTCTCTAAATATATAAACATCTTCACCTACTTGGCTCTTAATACCAGTATCATTTTATTTCTAGCTGCCGCTGCTGCTAAGTCACTTCAGTTATGTCTGACTTTGTGCGACCCCGTAGACGTCAGCCCACCAAGCTCCTCTGTCCCTGGGATTCTCCAGGCAAGAATACTGGAGTGGGCTGCCATATCCTTCTCCATTTATTTCTAGACACTACAGTAAAAAATTGTAAATTTAAGGTCAATGGACCCTCTGATATAGACCAAGGAACGGGATCCAGGAAAATTTTGGAGTTCTATTTAATATTGGTACACATTTTTTCTGATGAGGTGTCCATACTTTTCATTAGAATATTAAAAGGGTCAATGATGCAAAACAGGCTGGAAACAAAAATACTTATAAGAATTACAGAAAAATAAATTGGTAGTTATAAAGATAACACAAAGATGATGCAAAACAGGCTGGAAACAAAAATACTTGGAAGAATTACAGAAAGATAAACTGGTAGTTAAAAAGATAACACAAAGATAAACATCAAGAGAGACAACAAAAAATAAGACAGGACAAAATAGTATGAAAAATAAAAAATTTTACTGCTGAAAACACTGAGAATCCATTTAATTTAAAAGCAAGGGACTGCAGTCATGGCTTTTAAATAATGATGATTTATTATCAAAGGCCTTAAACTTATGATCTTTAACTGCAAATTTACTTTCAGGAATTTATCCTTAAAAAATAACCTGAAATAGAAGTACAAAGTTTAAGCACAAAGATGTTTTTGGAATAAATATTTATAATATCAAAACTAAGCAACTATTAAGAAGGTTGAGTAAAAATTGTAATATGGCCATGTAAAAGACTACATACAACCACATAATATGGGTAAATGCAGTGAGATCAATTAAGTGAAAACGTGCATGTATATACACTCACATATATGTGTGTACCCTTTATATATAATTCCATTTTAAAATGTATTATGTGTAAATATATGCATGGAAATGCTTATATACAGAGTTAGCACATGTATGTTTAGTCATCTCTTGGTATCCATGGGGTATTGGTTTCAGGATCAACTATCCCATCCACTCAAGGTTCCATCATACCAAAATCTGCAGATACTCAAGTCTCTGATATAAAATGGTGTATATTTGCATATAACTTACACACATCCTCCACACAACATCTCTAAATTACTTCTAATATCTAAAATAGTGTAAATGCTACATACATAGTTGTGAATATAATGTAAATGGTATGGAAATAGTTGACAGAGTATAGCTAATTCAAGTTTCTTTTTTAAAAAGAAGGATAAATGAATCCATGTGAATTCTTTTTTTCCTGTAATTAAGGAGTAATTCTACCCAACACACATTTCCTTTTCAGTCCCTATGTCTCTCAACCCCCCTCCAGCAACACAGGTGCGTCTACCTCAACCTCTAGCACACCAAACAACTCTTCAAGGAAAACGAATGAAGTCTAATATTACCCTTCCAAATAAATCATTGCCACATAGATGTACCTTAAAGCCAGAAGCAATGTATCTTCCTCATTAATAATACAGTGATTTGCAAACCATGCTTACATAAATGTAGAACAGGAACAAGACCTTCTCTGAGGCTTTTGTTTGCTTGTTTTCAGGTGTGAAAGGCTGCAGAATCCTAAAAACTATTGTCCTGAGAAACAAACATTTTCACACATACTAATTTACAAGAGAAATCAATCACTTGTTCACTGCCTTTGAAAACAAAGTAATGGTCTGTTAAAGATGGCAAAAATTGTGTTTCACAAAACACAACGACATGAAAATGTAACATGCATAACACCTATTCAATCAACTATATTAACATCTTGCTAGGAGCAACTGAGAGTCTAATGTTGAAAAGTAAACAGATTGTAAAAACTTTTCGCCCAGCAATTATTTTATTTTACCCTACCAAAGGCAACTTCAAATGTTAAGGATTCTGAATACACAGAATTTGCCATTTTCAGCAGAATCAAAGATGATAAAAAAGGTCAATACATCTTTGTTACCTTTCATGTTCTCTCAATAAGGACAAAGGTGTTGCTTAACATGATAAAGGAATGACGTCTTCATGTTGATGTATGGCAGAAACAAGCACAATACTCTAAAGCAAATACCTTGCAACAAAAAATTTTTTAAAATAAAGGAATGAAGTCAAATATTAATATAAACATGTTCTTACCGTAATATTTAAATATATTGTGCGTTTTTGAACATCATAACTAACATATGCTGATTTGATGCCAATGTATTTCACGTCAATAGAACGAGGGAAAAGGAAAAACACAGCCAGTCCAGAAAGGAGCAGACAGACAAACACAGAAGCCATCACATACAGTTTTCTGGAAAAAAAAAAAAAAGCAAAGTGAGATATTTAAACATACATGCATCAAAAATTACATAATGAAACATTCAGAGAAGACATTTTCATTTCAATTTTTTCCCTATTATACCAGTAGGAAAAGATGTATGATTTTTTTCTTTTTAACCATCTTTTTACATTATAAAAGTATTGAATAGAGTAGGTTTGAATCTATTAAGCATTAAAATATTCTTCTTAAAAGACATTTTTATCTTTTTGGAGACTAAAATTTCAGGCTTATTATAGATAGAACATTTACCGTGGTGATCCCAAAGCAGGCTGCTCATTAGAATCAAACTGCAGAGCTTTATAAATATATACATTTCAGGACTCCCTGACGAATTTACTGAAGTGGAATTTTCACATGTGTGTGAAAATCTGTGGTTATTTTATCAACCAGATATGCAGTTAGAATCAATTGTTTCAGTTTATTTCAATTTTTAGGAACTGCTTTTTTTTTTTTTACTTTTAATACAATCTTTTAAGTGATATTAAAAAAAGGACATGATCTAAAGTCTAAGCAACAGAAATATATACATGTACACACAAATACCTAATTTGCTTACCTGCTTCCTCTTCAAAGCTCTGTCCCAAACTCTGAAGGTAATCAGTTTTGTTAGTCTATGGTTTATCATTCTATTGTGTCTCTCTCCTTGTGCATGCGTGTGTTTTCAAAACAAAAATGTGCTTTGGATACCATGCTATAGTAAACACAGTTCTTCTGCATTCCATTTTATCATCCAGATACAGTGTAACTTCTTCTACTAGGCCCTTACTAGTGGCCATTTACATTATTTCTAGTTTTTGGTAAAATAAATACTGGCACAGTGAATAACATGTGCAAATGCTATTCACTGTATTTGACAGTAATCCTTAGAATAAATTTTTCAAAGTAGAATTCCTGAGCCAAAAGGTAAATGTGTATGTAATTTTGACAGATAAGGCCAAATTTCCCCTTCAGTAGTAAGGCACAAGTGTGCTTGTTTTCACACAGTATTGCTAACAATATAACACTCAAAATTTTGGACTTCTGCTCATCTGATACACACGAAATGGTACCTCAATATTGTTCCAATTTGCATTTCTCCTATGAGTGAGACTTAACATCTTTTCATATGTTTAAAAGATACTTGCTTTTCTTCCTTGTGAACTGGATATTTACAGATCTTACTTTTTGTATGGTTAGCCTTTTTCTTCTCAAACTGTGAAACTCTAGAGTAAGGATATTGGACCTTTAATAATAATTTGCAAATTCCACTTCTTAGTTTGCTATTTGTACCCTGACTTGATCTGCATCTTGTTCTTGCTTTCATCTTTTAAAAGATAACCTACACTTTTATTAACTTTTTATATTTTATCCAAATTTATTAATCTGTTCTTCTATTCAGTAGAGTTCGGTTCAGTCACTCAGTCGTGTCCGACTCTTTGCAACCCCATGAATTGAAGCACACCAGGCCTCCCTGTCCTTCACTAACTCCAGGAGTTCACTCAAACTCACGTTCATCGAGTCGGTGATACCATCCAGCCATCTCATCCTCTGTCGTCCCCTTCTCCTCCTGCCCCCAATCCCTCCCAGCATCAGAGTCTTTTCCAATGAGTCAACTCTTTGCATGAGGTGGCCAAAGTACTGGAGTTTCAGCTTTAGCATCATTCCTTCCAAAGAACACCCAGGACGGATGTCCTTTAGAATGGACTGGTTGGATCTCCTTGCAGTCCAAGGAACTCTCAAGAGTCTTCTCCAACACAATAGTTCAAAAGCGTCGATTCTCTGGCACTCAGCTTTCTTCACAGTCCAACTCTCACATCCATACATGACCACAGGAAAAACCATAGCCTTGACTAGACGGGCCTTTGTTGGCAAAGTAATGTCTCTGCTTTTGAATATGCTATCTAGGTTGGTCATAACCTTCTTTCCAAGGAGTAAGCGTCTTTTAATTTCATGGCTGTAATCACCATCTGCAAACATCACAGTAATCCAAGTCTATGCCCAACCAGTAACGCTGAAGAAGCTGAAGTTGAATGGTTCTATGACCTACAAGACCTTTTAGAACTAACACCCCCAAAAGATGTCTTTTTCATTATAGGGGACTGGAATGCAAAAATAGGAAGTCAAGAAACACCTGGAGTAACAGGCAAATTTGGCCTTGGAATATGGAATGAAGCAGGGCAAAGGCTAATAGAGTTTTGCCAAGAGCACACACTGGTCATAGCAGACACCCTCTTCCAACAACACAAGAAAAGATTCTACACATGGACATCACCAGATGGTCAACACCGAAATCAGATTGATTATATTCTTTGCAGCCAAAGATGGAAAAGCTTTATAGAGTTAGCAAAAACAAGACTGGGAGCTGACTGTGGCTCAGATCATGAACTCCTTATTGCCAAATTCTTCTATTACTGGATTCTAAACCAGTTAGGAAAGCTGCTCCACTCTCAGGTTATTAAGAAATTAAATCTAATTTCTTGACATTCTTAACTATCTAGAAGTTATATAATAAAGGGTCAGACTGACTGTGTGTAAGTCCTAGTTGCATTTTTCTTTCCATGAAGACTTGGCATGCTGTTTTACTGCTTATCTGTATAAAGCATTGTGGTCAAGAAGGAACATGCCAATCTGATTTTCTATCTCTTATAAATTAATCAATCCTTTGCTTGGGCATTCAAAGGGACTATTGAGTTTTTTGTTATTACCTTTGAAGTCCAGTAATTTCACCAAGATTGGTTATTTCCAAAATTATGGTATGTCTTTTCAGTGTGTAGATTCATGTCTTGTTTTATTTCAAGGAAGTGATCTTGAGTTAAGCATTTTCTCTTTCTTCAGTTTGCTTCCTTTGATATTCTTCAAGAACTCCAGTTACATTTATGCTTGATCTCCTTGGCTTGTGTTCTGTACCATTTTCTCTCAAATACTTTTCATTAATTTTTGTTTCTGTGTGTGCACACATGGGTGAAATGTTTTCACTTCGTCCTTTGTATCTGCTCTGTCTTCTAAGTGCACTTTCCAAGGTATCTCTTTGTACTGTGTTCTGTTTGTCTTCATCGCCAGAATTATTTTTCTCTAATTCTTTCCAGGGCCCTGTAGACTCTCTTTTCATATCCTTCTATTGTTTAGTCACTGTATTTCTGAGCTCCTCAACTTTTGACTTTTCTGTTTTAGTGTCATAGTTTCTATAGTTTCCTTAATCTCTTTCAGAATACGGGAAGTATTAAGTTACAGTTCTCATCTGCTTTTCTGATAATGCTTTATCATCTGTTAGTATTTTGATCAGTTTTTCTTTTATAAGTTTTATTACCTGTATGCAGGTCAGGAAGGAATGGTTAGAACTGGACATGGAAAAACAGATTGGTTCCAAATAGGAAAAGGAGTACGTCAAGGCTGTATATTGTCACCCTGCTTATTTAACTTACATGCAGAGTACATCATGAGAAACATTGGGCTGGATGACGCACAAGCTGGAATCAAGATTGCTGGGAGAAATAGCAATAACCTCAGATATGCAGATGACACCACTCTTATGGCAGAAAGTGAAGAAGAACTAATGGCAGAAAGTGAAGAAGAACTAAAGAGCCTCTTGATGAAAGTGCAAGAGGAGAGTGAAAAAGTTGGCGTACAGCTCAACATTTAGAAAACTAAGATCATGGCATCCGGTCCCATCACTTCATGGCAAATAGATGGGGAAACAGTGGAAACAGTGGCTGACTTTATTTTATCTGCAATCAGATAGTGATTGCAGCCATGAAATTGAAAGATGCTTACTCCTTCAAAGGCAAGTTCTGATCAACCTAGACAGCATATTAAAAAGCAGAGACATTACTTGATCAACAAAGGTCCGTCTAGTCAAGGCTATGGTTTTTCCAGTGGTCATGTATGGACATGAGAGTTGGACTATAAAGAGGACTGAGCACAGAAGAACTGATGCTTTTGAACTGTGGTGTTGAGGACTCTTGAGAGTCCCTTGGACTGCAAGGAGATCCAACCAGTCCATCCTAAGGGGAATCAGTCCTGGGTGTTCATTGGAAGGACTGATGTTGAAGCTGAAACTCCAGTATTTTGGCCACCTGATGCGAAGAGCTGACTCATTTGAAAAGACCCTGATGTTGGGAAAGATTGAAGGCAGGAGGAGAAGGGGACAACAGAGGATGACATAGTTGGATGGCATCACCAACTTCATGGACATGGGTTTGGGTAGACTCCAGGAGTTGGTGATGGACAGGGAAGCCTGGCATGCTGCGGTTCATGGAGTCACAAAGAGTCGGACACAACTGAGCGACTGAACTGAACTTCTGTATGATGCTTGATTGTAATCTGGTGTGTTTTTTTTTATGATCATATTTAAATTAGATACATTTTTGTACTTTTAAGAGAAGTTGCCATTTTGTGTGGGGAGGATGGGCCAGGATTGCTTTCATAGCTTCACTCTTCAAGGACTCCATGCTCTGTTGTTACACAAAGTATTAGATAGTCTCTATGTATATCCACTTCTATAGTTTTGAGACTATCTGTATAGTTTCTGAACCTCTTCTTTTATCACTATTCTTGTTCTATACAACCTGGATTCTACTGTCAGTAATTTTTTTCCTTAGGTTGTATCTTCCTTTTTGTAGTTTATGTTGAGTTTCCTTAAGGTCTTTGAGGACTTAGGATGGCCCAGTTCCTTTAGATTTTCTCAAGGCCTCTCTGTGTATCTCTGTGGACTTTTGTGCATTCTCTCCAAGTTAAAGAATTTTTAGATTTTCTATGTTAACAGAATATTCTCAGAGGAAATTCACTGGAAGTCTTCTGAGTGAGGGCCTCTTCTCTTGGGATAAAGTATTTACTTTGTTCAAGGGCTCTTAGGAACTCTCCTTTTGCGTTTCACCACAACTTCCACAAAGCTGCCAAGCACTTTTGGGTCCTTATGTCATCATGGTATGAACAACCATATTTATTCTGAAGTTAGTGGGAATACCTTAACACCCATTTTTGATGAAAACGTTGTCTCTGTGTAACTGAAACCTAATTGCTCTTTAAGGTCTATCTGTTTTAACAGATTTAAGAAGATTTAGATACTACACTGCTTCTAAGGACTTATGCAATCAGGAATCATTTTTATTTTCTAATGACATAATGGATATGATGGCATAATTTAACCTGATACTATTTTTCCTTTTAATAGTTTTAACTAAAATACCTATTTATACATATTTGAAAAGCAAAATATTTTTTTTAATTGCCATTTTCTTATGATTACTTACGTTCTTCTTGGCCTTAATCTCTGATCACTGTATGGAATCAACGCTACCAGCTGGTTTTCTTGTCCTAAAAGAATTAGATTTAGAAATGTATTAACATGATTAATTAAAAGTATAATGGCTCCTCATCAAAGTCTGGTTTGGAAAGAATACCATACCATCTGGCTCTCATCTCATTCCTTTATTAAATTCTCTCAAAATCTTCAAAAATTATCCAGTAGCAGCTGAGTTCCAAAGCAGACCCTGTGTTTTTTTCATATCTGAATTTCTAGCTATTCAAATACTATGAAGAATGAGAAAGAGTAATTCTTTCTGCTATTGGGGGATAAAAATCACAAAGTCCAGGCTTTCAGATCTGAATTTACCAGGCTTTCCTTCACCCAGTTTTCCATTAAGATTTCAATTGGGTTATCTGAACGAGAGCAGAAGCAGCATATTGTTACCACTGTGTACTGAAACCCCTATAACTACAAAGGTTCTTAAAGTATTCCCCTTGAAAACCAAAACTGACATATATTAACTCTCAGGCTTTAAGAACCCAAACCTATACATACCCTTCCAGGAAGGACTCTTTCAGGTCACACCTCTCTCTGTATTAGGTTACTTCAAAATTCAGTATTTCTTTCTTGGGGTGGTGGATCAGATGGTAAAGAACGTGCCTTCAGTGCAGGAGACCTGGGTTCAATCCCTGATTTGGGATGATCCCCTGGAGAAGGGAATGGCTATCCACTCCAGTATTCTTTCCTGGATAATTCCATGAACAGAGGATTCTGGCAGGCTACAGTCCATGGGGTCACCAAAGCATCAAACATGACTGAGAGGCTAACACTTTAATTTAATGAATAAATGGACCTCTAAATGCCAATTTTCCAACTTATGAAAACTTGGTTCTTCATATTAACTATTAAAGCCCCACAGTCAAATTCTCTTTAAAAGCTTTCCATAATACTTTTGTTATACCTCCCTGCCCCCTTCACAAGTCTCCCCTCATCCATACTTCCCCTACCATATTCACATATAAATATGTATCTGTGTATGTGTGTGTACGCGTATCCTATTTGGTGCTATTTATCTGTTTAAATGACTACTGATTAAAACTAACCCTTTAGCTACTATGCCTGTATCTACACAGCTAAAAGTAGATAGAGAAAAGCAGTCTCATTTTAGATCACTAATTTCAAGTGGCCTTTAATAATGCCAACACTTTCACTATATTTCCCAAGTTCATACTCTCAACCTGACTCTCCCAAACTACAATTTCGTAACTTCAACTTTCTCTTCAAACCTCCAATATCTTCTCCCCTGTCCTTACGCTCACTTCATGATGTGGCAAAGACGCAAGGATTGCCACCAAGCTGCTGCCACCACCACATCCACCCAGCCACCCGCTTGTGCATCCAGGCACTCTACGGCCCTTTCTCCTGCTGGGAGTAAACTGGCTGTGCTCCTCTGGAGGGGCCCGTTGTGCTTGTGCACTGTAATACTCCTTGCCACCTGCATTATCAGTGTTCTATGGATCAAGCTCATCAGAGGACAAACACATTATCAATTCCATCTTCAAAAAATTCTTCTCCTGACCTTACAGTCCCCTCTAGCTATCACTTTTCTCTCCTCTCCTGTACAGCAAAACTCAAAGAAAAGCTATGTTTTGACTATACAACTTTGCGCCTCCTATGCAGTCCTGATCCCACTCTACACACGTTATGCATTCCTTTGCTACCAAAACTGCTCTTTTAAAAGGTCTCTGGCCTCTAAATTACCAAATCCCAAGGCCAGTTCTAAGTCCTCACATTATCTGATCAGCAGTATATAACATAGTTGACTGACTTCTCCTCCACCAAGGGGTACATTTTTCTCATTTATCTTCAAGGATACCACAGACAAAGGGATTTCCTGTTTCTGCTCTAGCTGCTATTTTTAGTGTCCTTTGCTAATTCTTTCTCATGTCACTGACCTCAAAATGTTGCAATGCTCCAAGGTTCAGTGCTAAAGTCTCTTCTGTTTCCTATTCACACTGACAACCTTGGTGCTCTCATTGAATTCAGCTTTAAGTATCATCTCTACACGGATATGACTCCATGCTAGGCCTTGCATTTGAATTCCTGGCCGTTAGTAACTAACTTCTTACTGAACATACCCACTCAGATGTCAAAAGTGCATTTCCAGTTTTGTATATCTAAAACTGAACTCCTGCTCTCTCCCCTGACACATATACTCAAACCTTTTCTCTATATTAGTAAGTGGCTACTCCATTCCTCCAGCTGCTCAGACAAAAACATCTTCAAGATCATTCTTCACCTTACTATCCACAATGCACATCCACACAGCCAAAAGTGCCTACTGGCTATACTTTGAAAATATATCTAGATTGCAAAAATGAGACTTCAGCCCTCCCCAGAGCCCCAGTCTGGTGCATTAATACCTTTAACTACAATAATCCTTTAATTCTCAAATAGCTACTACCTCTGCAAAGGTATTGTCATTCTGGCCTTCCCTCAGCTTCTCTCCAGGGCCAAAAATTGACTTCAATCAAGCAGTAAATGAGAACAGTACAAGGTTTTTAAAATTATTTCTCTTTACTTCCATTGCTACTAAAGTAACCTACAAATAGCACATGAGGATTACTCCCTACTGACTTCCCCTATGACAAGGCACAAATTGACTTTTTTTTCCTAAATGGCTCATCTTCATGTATCATCCCTCTTCATGTAGTTCCTTTAAAAAAGAACTAATTAGCTCATGACCAGCTTATTATTATTCTTTAAACAACAAATTAAAAATATTCGGTCACCACATTACTTATCCTAACACCCACTATAGCAAAGCAACTGTGACCTGATCTTTATCGATACCAAATAGGACTAAAAGTTTACAGTCAAGACACGCTGTTTATCTGCAATAATTTCAGGTGGGAAAGAAAAAAATATTGGAGGTAGAAGGGTGGTTTTCATTACTGCTTTAGGATCCCTAATTAAAATCTTTAGGTTTGTGTCCTTTTTGACAGAAGATAACTGATAGGAAGTTTTAACTTTAATTCTGTCTTTTAAAACATAAACAGTTGTGCTTAGACCCATGAGTTTCAAAGTAATTGTGAAAATTCCTGAAATTATTCTTTAATGGAGAAACAGTGCAATAACACATACCCCTAGGAATTCTTCCTGTTCCTTGACAAGTGGGGCAAGTGACACTATCTCTTCCTGTAAATTCCACATATGGAAACTGAGAGACATCTCCACTTCTTCCATCTTCATTATGGACTTCACCATTAACCAATCCATTCCTTATATTTTCAGTTGATGTAATGCCATCATAACCATCTTCTTTATTTGAATGTAAAGGCAAATGAGAAAAAGACTTTCCCATGTCTAAGAAAAAGAAAAAAATCTTACAGTAAACTTCAGTTTAAAAAAAAGTATACTTAAAAACATTACAGGATATTTATACTCATCAAATTAATTAAAATAACCTTCAAGGGAGTATTCAAACTACTATTTGGGTTGGAATTATATTCAATCAAAATAATGTCTCAAATAAAGCAGCCATTTACTAGAGTCCAAAAGTGCTTTTCTAACAAAATATCATGAAATGATATCATATCAAACTTGTGATGAGAAAGGGCTTTCAAACAACAGTAAAATTTGACAGAAGTCTACACTTCAAGAGTTCTCTGAAAAGAAACACATGTGCTTCACTCTTCTTAGAATAAAACAAAAACACGTTTTACCTTTAAAACAGCAGCAAAGCAAAAGTTGCTTTGGGCAGATTACAGCTAGGTATTACCAGGTAATGTCAAAGTAGTATTTTTCACCCTTTTAAAATTCATGCCCTTATGTGATAGACAAAATCCACAATCTTTCTCATGCTCACATTTCTAGCTTTAAACATTTGCAACAACAAAAAAATACAAAAAACAAACCTCCAGATTTTTTCTTTCATTCAACAGTTGGTGAAAGTTAAAATTAAGAAATTAATATTCCAAAATATTGACTATAATTCATCAACACAAAACAGCAAAATTTAGAACATTAATTTCAAATTTTTAGGATAACAGTATCAAAAATGCAGGTGGGAAATTAAAGTTTAAAGACAAATAAAAATAGGAAGTGCCAGTACCTATATCAAAAGAACATCCACAGGTAAGTAATGCAGGAAGACTGAAGTTGAAGTCACACAAGTTTTAGTATTAAAAAAAATTTTTTAAGCCATTTATTTTAATCTGTTGATATTCTGAGCACAAATTAACAGAGGGAGAAAGCAGAACTGAAAAACAATCCACTTCTGTTTCTAAACGTGACCATATATTTTCTATCATTTTCTAAAACAGATTATTAAAGGCATTCATATAAAAAATATGTCTTTAAAAATGCTCATTGTTTTTAATAAGAAAAACTGACCCTCAAACTAATTCAACTTATTTTATTCTATGAAGAAAAGTCTACTTTTTAAAAAGTCTACTTTTTACTTGTATGCGATCCATGTGTTGGGGGTCACTCAAACACAGGGTAAACAGTAGGATAAAAAACTAGTGGACAAACTTAAAATTACAGAATGATGAATAAAATGCTTGTTTTCAATATTAAAAATATGTACACACTGCCCATTAAGTTCAAAAACATAAATAACTTATGACTTCTAAGAACGCATATATTTCTCTGGATTTTGCTCAAAGACATTTAACGCAAGCCAAACCAATATTTGCCAGTCACAGGTGGTTAGGGGAGAATTAACATCACTGACCTCACACACTTTGACCCTGGGCTTATGTGGAATACTAGATGACCGGGGATCAGGGCGCCAAACCCACCCTTTTAGGATCTCAGTTAACACAACAGAGGTATAGGGTGCCTCCCATTGTAATGCCTTAAAGGGAAAAGACACAGAAGGCAAAAAAATAAAACTAGAGGCTCTCAGTCGGAGTCTGTTTTCTATCCTTACGTAACAGCTGCCTTAGAGTCGGCGTGGGACTGGTGTTTGTTTCATCAAGGTTAATGGACAAGGGCCAGGCTTTGTCAGGTACTGCCCATTCCTGCCCTCCCTACTGGATTTTCCTCAAAGCGCTGCTAAGTTTAACCACTTTTATTCTTGGAGACTTATAAAGAGGTACTAGGCCCCTGTGCTCAATACATTTGTTTTTAAATCAAAACCCCTTCATTTACTTAAGAGCAACACGAATCTTAGGCTTATTATGGAAGAGGGGAGAAAAAGTACAGGACTCCATCCAATTTAAATAGGTCGTGAGCTTCTAAACGAAGGAAGTCGGCGCCTTTCGTAAGCCTGCCGACTCTGAAAAGGTTAAAGATGAAATACAGGCAGTCGGACAAGAATACTGAAAAAGAGCAGAACTAAGGGCTACCGGCCGCTCAAGGCGTGGGGGCCTGGTATCTTCCCCGTGCGCCGGGCTTGCACCGAAGCCCGGAATCCCCTGGCAGAAGGCTGGGCCGGGGGAAGAGGAGCTGACACACCTCCATCGCCCGGCCCGCAGCGCCTCTCTGCCCCGCAGCCTCCCCTCCGCCACCTCCTCCTCCGGCTCGGCTCTTTCCGGGGCACCCGCTCGGCCCCCGCTGGTGAAGGGGACCTGGGGGCTGCGCGTCCCGGGTCGCTCACCGGCACGCGGGGTGCTGCGCAGTCCCGAGCAGCTCCGGCTCGGACAGGCCCGAGGGCAGGGTTACGGAGTCCGCAGTCCCGGGTGCTGGGCCGGGCGCGACGGGCCTGCAGCGCTGGGTCGCCGCGGGGTCGGGGTGGGGGTGGGGCAGCACCACCACGGCATCAGCTGAGGCCCGCCGCTGTCGCTGCAACCTGCGCCCGCGCCTGCGCAGAGCGCTCCTGGTGGAGCCGTGGTGGTGGTGATTGGGCGGGGGGGGGGGGGGGGGGAGTGTGTGTGTGTGTGTGTGTGTGTGTGTGTCTGTGTGTGTGTGCGCGCGCGCGCTGTGGCCCGGAAGCGCGCACTACGCGTGCGTCCTGCCTCAGTCTTTTTAAAGCTTTGAAGGCTGCTGCGGTTCTTGTGTGCGGTCTCCCAGTTTCATTTCCTTCGTGTCCCAAGCACTAGCGGTAAAATCTGACCGCTCTCGCCCTGGAAGATTTGAAAAGATTAGTACTCCCTCCGTTTTCCCCTGTCAGGCTGTTTCCCTTTGCAGAGGGGAAAGATGTTGCCCGTCAGCTTCAGCTCCCTGAGCTGAGCAGCCTCTCGTCCAAGCTCTTCAAGTGGTCCCTGACACTTGCGACGCTGGGAGTGACATAAACCGGTTGGTAGACGCGTGTCTGGTAGCTGAGAAGTCACATCTGTTTTAATTTAGAACCTCTTAATTATTGAAAGGAATAGTAAGTGGGTGGAAACCGGATTTGGTTTTGTTTTTGCACCTTATGTCTCCCTCCTCCCCATAAGTGCTTAGTTACCAGAGTGTGAGATCCCCTCCCAAATCCCCGTGTTTCAACTCATCCCTGTGACTTGGGGCTACTCTCCCCAATATTTCAAAGGGTAGTTTATCTCATGTGAAAAATGAGAATAACCATACAGAGTTGTTTTGAGAGTTAAATGAGGTATTGGCAATGCCTGTCAACCACGGACTGGACTCATTGCCTGCAGAGAACTTCACGTTTAATGAATGAAACCTACTTTTATAATCACGGTCACAATGTACCTCATAACCAAGGAAGTAAGTGATAGTAATCTATTGTATTTTTGTGTTCTGACAGGATAGGTGGCCAATAGAATATGAAGATATGTAAAAGTAAGAAATGCAAATAAAAAACATACAATTTAATATCTTAAATACCTATTTGCACGTGTAAGATAATTAGCCTGCTTACATAATGTTGGTAAAGATATAAATAACCTGGCAAGCAGTTAGACAATATGTAGCAAGAGTATTAAAACTAAATTTTCACATCCTTTAACCCCGCAGACCCACCTTTTGGAATTTATCCTAAACCTAAGGGCTTCCATTGTGACTCAGCTGGTAAAAAATCCGCCTGCAATGCAGGAGACCTGGGTTCGATCTCTGAGTTAGGAAGATCCCTGGAGAAGGAACAGCTACCCACCCACTCCAAATTCTGGCGTCAGTCCATGGGGTCGCAAAGAATCGGAAAGGCCTGGGCAACTTTCACTTTCAAGGAGAACTCTAATAAGTTTTCAGTACAAAGTGCATGCATGCTAAGTCGCTTCAGTCTTGTGGGGCTTTTTGCGACCCCATGTACTGTATGTCCATGTTCTTTTTGAGAATCCCATGTCCTCCAGGCTCCTCTGCCCATGGGATTCTCCAGGCAAAAATACTGGAGTGGGTTGCCATTTCCTTCTCCAGGGGATCTTTCTAACCCAGTAATCGAACCCAGGTCTCCTGTATTGCAGGCAGACTCTTTACCGACTGAGCTAGGAGGGAAGCCCTCAAAGTAACAGTTGTTCAGTTGTGCCCAACTCTGCGACCCTATGGACTATGCAGTATGGAATTCTCCACTCCAGTATATTGGAGTGGGTGGCCTTTCCCTTCCCCAGGGGATCTTCCCAACACAGGGATAAAACCCAGGTTTCCCTCATTGCAGACGGATTCTTTACCAGCTGAGTCACCAGGGAAGCCCAAGAATACTGGAGTGGTTGGCCTATCCCTTCTCGGGATCTTCCGCACTCAGGAATCAAGGCGGAGTCTCCTGCATTGCAGGCGGATTCTTTACCAGCTGAGCTAGTAGGGAAGACCAAGAATGCTGGAGTGGGTTGTTATTCCCTTCTTCAGGGGATCTTACCGACCCAGAGATCCAACCTGGTATTGGCAGATGGGTTCTTTACCACTAGCACCACGTGGGAAGCCCTCACTTAACCTAAATGTCCAACAATGTGAGGTTAGTTAAATCATTACTCACCTCCCCTTTTAGCTCATGTCTTCCCTTGGAAGCATTGATTCAATTATTTAAGCCCTTATATTTAGCCCAGGCCTTCCAAAGGTGAGGAGAGGGGTGAGCATCTTTCACTAATATTGTTTGAAATTTCAAAATAAATATTATGGCTAAAAGAAATCAGAATCATGGAGAAAAAAAGATAACTTGCAAATCTATTGTAATGGCCTACCTGTATGACCCTACACTTATAGAATTAAAGGGTTACCTAAATATAGAATAGCCATACAGTTAGATCTTATAAAATCTGTAAAAATTATGTTGTAAATGTTTTATTACATGAGAAGTGATGATAATATACCACTAAATAAAAGCAATATGCAATAGATAATGTATGAAATATTATAAAGGCTGTAAAGTCTGTTCACGTTTAGGACATATGGGTATAAATGGAAGGAACTATAAGTTAGCAGTCATTTGTAGTTTGAGGCTATGCTTTTTTTTTTTTAATTTTGGGAAGTGAGGCATCTGCTTATTTATTTTAATTTGATTGGCTGTGCTGCGTGGCACGTGGGAACTTAGTTTCCTGACCAGGGATCGAATGGACCCTCCTTGCATTGGAAGCAGAGTCTTAACCACTGGACCACCAGGGAATTGCCTCATTTTTGAATTAACAAATGTTTCTTTAACATATACTGCTTTTCAGTTAAAAGGTATTATTTTTAAATTCTCAAGGCAATACTTAGTCATTATTCTATCAACTGTTCATGGGAGTGTAACTTAGTTCAGCCACTGTGAAAAACATTATGGAGGGTCCTTAAAAAGTTAAAACTAGAAGTATCATTTGACCCAGCAATCGCACTATCATAGTATATATCTGAAGGAGATGAAAATGAGGTCTTGAGATATCTGCACTTGCGTGTTCATTGTAGCATGGTTCACAGTAGCAAAATATTGAAACAAAGTAACAGTCAGTTCAGTTCAGTCGCTCAGTCGTGTCCGACTCTTTGTGTCCCCATGAACCACAGCATGCCAGGCCTCCCTGTCCATCACCAACCCCCAGAGTCCACCCAAACCCATGTCCATCGAGTCGATGATGCCATCCCACCGTCTCATCCTCTGTCGTCCCCTTCTCCTCCTGCCTTTAATCTTTCCCAACATCACGGTCTTTTCCAATGAGTCATCTCTTTGCATTAGGTGGCCAAAGTATTGGAGCTTCAGCTTCAACATCAGTCCTTCCAATGAGCACGCAGGACTGATCTCCTTTAGGATGGACTGGTTGGATCTCCTTGCAGCCCAAGGGACTCTCAAGAGTCTTCTCCAACACCACAGTCAGTAGATGAATCAATAAATAAGATGTGCATATATATTGATATATATATATATATACATATATACATATGTGTATACATACACACATACACAAACATATAGGAATATTATTTGCCAGTGTGAGAAAAGGACATCCAGTTGTTTGTGGCAACACAGAATTTGAGGGCATTGTACTAAGTGAAGAAAGTCAAGCAGAGAAAGAAATACCATATGATACAGCTTGTACATGGAATTTTACAAAGCTGACCTCATAAAAACAGAAGCTAGGATTGTGGTTAAAAAAGGAGTTGGAGAAAAAGGAAATGGTGTACAAACTTCCAGTTACAAGATTAATAAGTTCTGGGGACTCTAATATATAGCATAGTGACTATAATAAACAATACAGTATCATACACTTGAAAAACTAGATTGTAAATGTTCTAACTGCAAAAAGAAATGGTAATTATGTGACATGATGCAGGTCTTAGATAATGAATGTTATGGTGGCATCATTTTACAATATATAAGAGTATCAAATCAACATGTTGTACTCCTTAAGCTTACACAATGTTATATGTCAATTTTATGTCAGTAAACCACAATTACACTCATCTCACACGCTAGTAAAGTGATTCTCAAAATTCTCCAAGCCAGGCTTCAGCAATACGTGAACCATGAACTTCCAGATGTTCAAGCTGGTTAGAGAAAAGGCAGAGGAATCAGATCAAATTGCCAACATCCACTGGATCATCGAAAAAGCAAGAGAGTTCCAGAAAAACATTTATTTCTGCTTTATTGACAATACCAAAGCCTTTGACTCTGTGGATCACAATAAACTCTGGAAAATTCTGAAAGAGATGGGAATATCAGACCACCTGACCTGCCTCTTGGGAAACCTATATGCAGGTCAGGAAGCCACAGTTAGAACTGGACATGGACCAACAGACTGGTTCCAAATAGGAAAAGGGGTACATCAAGGCTGTATACTGTCACCCTGCTTATTTAACTTATATGCAGAGTACATCACGAGAAACGCTGGGCTGGAAGAAGCACAAGCTGGAATCAAGATTGTCGGGAGAAATATCAATAACCTCAGATATGCAGATGATACCACCTTTATGGCAGAAAGTGAAGAGGTACTAAAAAGCCTCTTGATGAAAGTAAAAGGGGAGAGTGAAAAAGTTGGCTTAAAGCTCAACATTCAGAAAACGAAGATCATGCCATCTGGTCCCATCATTTCATGGGAAATAGATGGGGAAACAGTGGAAACAGTGTCAGACTTTATTTTGGGGGAGCTCCAAAATCACTGCAGATGGTGATTGCAGCCATGAAATTAAAGGACGCTTACTCCTTGGAAGGAAAGTTATGACCAACCTAGATAGCATATTCAAAAGCAGAGACATTACTTTGCCAACAAAGGTCCGTCTAGTCAAGGCTATGGTTTTTCCAGTGGTCATGTAGGGATGTGAGAGTTGGACTGTGAAGAAGGCTGAGCGCTGAAGAATTGATACTTTTGAACTGTGGTGTTGGAGAAGACTCTTGAGAGTCCCTTGGATGGCAAGGCGATCCAACCAATCCATTCTAAAGGAGATCAACCCTGGATGTTCTTTGGAAGGAATGATGCTAAAGCTGAAACTCCAGTACTTTGGCCACCTCATGAGAAGAGTTGACTCATTGGAAAAGACTCTGTTGCTGGGAGGGATTGGGGACAGGAGGAGAAGCGGACGACAGAGGATAAAATGGCTGGATGGCATCACTGACTCGATGGCTGTGAGTCTGAGTGAATTCCAGGAGTTGGTGAAGGATGGGGAGGCCTGGCGTGCTGCGATTCATGGCGTCTCAAAGAGTTGGACACGACTCAGTAACTGAACTGAACTGAAAGCTGGAAAACAGTAAAAATAATTAAAACTAGTTAGTGACTTGAATTATCTGAATTTTTTACAGCATCTTAGTAATAATCTCTAATGAGAATAATTTTAAGAGTTTGAGAAAGCTGTGCTGGATGAATGAATCTATTGTACCAGGCATTCTTCATATCACCTCATTTAAATGTAATAGGTTCTATTATTATCCCACATCTTTTTTTTAAATTAGAAGAAGTAGAGGATTTGAGGTATTATGACTTATTCATGGCCACAGAACTAGCAAATAGCAGAACTGGAACTCAAATATTCTGGTTTCAAAGGCTAAAGTATTATCCACTGTAGCAGAGGTGTCTGTATCTAATTTTAATGATGAACTTTTGTCTGAAAAAAGGCTAAAATACATGAAGACTAATATAAAAAGTAATTCTTAAACTTCATAGCAGAGAATGTGAAGGGAATAAAACTGCTCTGGGTTTTCATGGAAGAGAATGCTGAAAGCAGCAACAAGAATAATTTTTTTTTTAATTTGTTGGACTATAAGGAAAGCTGAGCACTGAAGAATTGATGCTTTTGAACTGTGATGTTGGAGAAGACTCTTGAGAGGTCCTTGCACTGCAAGGAGATGCAACCAGTCCATCCTAAAGGCAATCATCCCTGAATAGTCATTGGAAGGACTGATGTTGAAGCTGAAATTCCGATACTTTGGCCACCTGATGCAAAGACCTGACTCATTGGAAAAGACCCTGATGCTGGGAAAGATTGAAAGTGGGAGAAGAAGGGTATGACAGAGGATGAGATGGTTGGATGGCATCACTGACTCAAACGACATGAGTTTGAATTAACTGTGGGAGTTGGTGATGGACAGGGAGGCCTGGCATGCTGCAGTCAATGGGATCTCAAAGAGTCAGACATGACTGAGAGATTGAACTGAACTGATGGAGGTAGAATCTTAAATACGCTCATAATATTTTTTCAGATATTCTTCCCCAAAAGATAGTTTTACTACTCTTTGCTACTCTTTGTGTTTTCAAATCTTAGTCTAATACTTACAAATGAGATGATAATTTTCTTCTGTTTTTGTTTCTTTGTTTTTGCCACACGTATAGCTTACAGCTTGTAAGATCTTAGTTTCCTGACCATGGATCAAACCAAGGGCCTCATGAAAATGCCAAGTGCTAACCACAATCCCCACAAAAGGTTTTCTTTAAGAGATAACAGGATACATCAAATCAAAGTTCATTTATTTATTTGACTTGCTGTGTCTTAGTTGTGGCACACAAGATCTTTGATCTTTGTTGCGGCATGTGGGATCATTTCATTGTGGCATCTGGGATCTAGTTCCCTGACCTGGGATTGAACCTGGGCCCCCTGCATTGGGAGTGTGGATTCTTAGTCAGTGGACCACCAGGGAAATCACCTAGAGTTCACTTAAAAGACATTCCAAATCAGTGCTTTTTAAATTATTTTCATAAATCTCTTTAGGAATCTGAAATATGATATGAAACTACTCTCCCAAGGTGGGAGAAAAGAAACAAAAACATTTTGTGTACATTCTCAAGGGAGTCACAGACTTCCCTGATGTCTGGCCATGTGGGCCAGATTAAAAACCCTTGTTGTAAAAATCATTAAGGATTAATGTGGCAAGAAAATGGATTATAAAACCCAATTAGATAAAGATGGCTCTATTTAGACCTCAGTCATTACAACAGTGGTGCTATATTTGCTAGCCATTATTTGTTCTAATTTTCAAAGGGGGCTTTGGGAAATAGTAATTATGAATTAGCTACAGAGACAGGATTCCATTGTGGCATATCAGCACTAGATGACCCCACATTTCTTTTCAAAATACCCTGAAAAGATTCATCTTTCTTTCTTCTTCTTTTTTTTTTCTTTATAGTTTTTCTACTTTCAGTATTGCCATACTTTAAATTGCAGTTTAACCTTAAAAAGGCCTAAGTTTTAGTTTTTATTTATAAGTGGGACATAGCTTGGACACCCTGGATTCTGGCTTTGTGGTCTTCAAATTTGCCTCAGTGATCACCATGGTACTATCTAAATAGACTCATTGTTTTATGGATTGTCATTTTAAAATAGCCTGGTCATAAGGAAATGTTACATGTTCTATGAATACCCTAATCATAGAAATAATATTCAAAAATATAATAAATTTAAATTAAGAGTGAATTAGTAAGAATCAAATTAATTAAAACTTTAAAGTCTTAAGGGAGCTTATAAATATTGAGATCTTACTACTTTGACACCTAGTATCCCCCAAGCTCAAAGTGATGTTTTAAAAATCTAGTTAGAGCTTGTAATTAAATGAATTGTTCTTTTTCATTAAATATTAAATCTAAAATAGGAAGTGAAAGTAGATGAGAAACTGGAAATACCTGAATAGAGATTTCATATGTATAAATTATTCATTGTGTCTCCCTAGTTCTTCAGTATTCCAGAGTCACCCTTTCCATTCATTAGTAGACAAATAAAATACCATGAACCCTCTTTCCTAGAGGCATGTGTTGCTGTTGTTGTGTGGTGTTGTTGTTGTTGTATTCGACTCTTTGCAACCCCATGGACTGCAGTATGCCAGGCTTCCCTGTCCTTCACCATCTCCTGGAGTTTTCTCAAGCTCATGTCCATTGAGTCAGTGATGCCATCCAGCCATCTAATCCTCTGGCCCCTTCTCCTCCTGCCTGGGGCATGTACTCCCCAGTTTTTCTAAAAATATCTGCAAAGGAAGGCTTACAACATTTTGCTGAAAGTTGACTGTCATTATTTTCCATGCTCTGCTCCTGGCTGAAGTCTTGATCACTTTGTGGTGTCTTGTCACTACTTCTGGATTCTTCATTGCACTCTCTGAATCCTTTTGCCATGCATTTAAACATGGTTCCTTTCTGTCAGACCACAAGTCCTCATAAACAGAAAGCTGTATGTATAATAGCTAAAGTGGTTTAAGCATACAAAAAGCAAACAACTTAAAACTGTATCCAACACTGGTTTTTATTAAAGTTCAAAGTTCATTTTCTGCCACGAGTCATATTGTAGTGATCCTCCTTGCATCTGAGCCCAGTCCATCAGTTACCCAGGAGCCCATTCTGATTCTCCAGCAAGATTTTTGCCAAATGCTTTCCTGTCAGTCCAAGGGCCCAGACTCTCCTTTTCTCAAGATACTGCAGTGAAAATAGAAAATTCCTCTTATAGAGGCCAGTTTGGCTATACCTTTACCTTAATGTCCCAATTCATCCCACCTCCATTTACCTCTCATCTTAATGCCTATTTAGACTTGTGCTAACTTCAAACTTTCTTTTAATTTTCATTATATTTGTTCTCTCTTCCTGTTCACTAGAAAATATATCTTCTAGAATTTTACATTAATGAAATCAAACATTATGTACTCTTCTTTGTCTGGCTTTTTCATTCAGCCTACTTGATTCATCCATCTTGTAAGTATTCACAGTCCATCCCTTTTTCCTGTTGAGGAGTTTTCTCTTATAAGGAAAGAGCACATGGATGTGGGTCATGGTCCTGTAGCACAATCTATATTGTCTCTATGGTTTTAATCCTGAACGTATAAATGGAACCACATGGGGGAAAAAGCTTGGTATGGTCATTCTTTTTCATTTTAGCCACTAAATAGATGAGTAGTGGCCTATTCCTGTGGTTTCAATTGGTATTTCCCTAATAGTTACTGATGTTGAACATTTTTTCAGATCCATATTAGCCATTCTCATAGACTGTTCGGTGAAGTGTCTGTTCAAAACTTTGCCCAGTTTTTCTTATTATTTTGTTTTCTTTTTATTGAGTTTTGGGAGGGTTTTAAAAATATATTCTGGATACAAGCATTTATCAGATATATGATGTGCAGAATTTTTTCCCTTCAATCTCATTCTTTTAACTTTGTCTTTCAAAGAGCAGAAGTTCTTAGTTTCGATAAATTTGAATTTATCAACATTACCTAAAGCCAAGTAGGTAAGAGAGTTAAGTCAATCAACAATTACAATATAATATGATAAGTCCTATGATAAGGATTTGCACAGGATGCCTGAAGAGATGGTGTTTGACTCAGACTTAAGATTAATAAGGGATTCCCTGGTGGTTCAGACGGTAAAGCATCTGCCTGCAATGCTGGAGACCCGGGTTCGATCCCTGGGTCGGGAAAATCCAAAGACTTTGTGAAGGAGGAGATACCTGAGGAGGAGCTAATTGAGTACAGCTGGAAATGGAGTTCCAGGCAAGATAAGAACATGGGCACAGAGAATTATATTTTTAACTATGAAATCTGTATAAGTGGAGCATAGTATATATATGAGGGCAAAATAGAAAATGAAATTAGGCTGAAAACTGAGAAAATAGTCATGAAGGATCCTGTGCATTAAGGGGTTATGACTTTATGCTAATAATTATGGTCATATGTGCATTTTTAAAAGATCTTTCAGTAGTTGTTGCTGAAAATGCACGGGGAATGGATGGGATGAATACTGGGGGCTAAGAGACCAAATAAGAAGTATGAGAAGGACCTAGGACAAAAGTAATGATTCCTGGGGGACAGAGAAGGTTCAGTTCAGTCATTCAGTCACGTCCAGCTCTTTGTGATCCCATGGACTGCAGCACACCAGGCCTCCCTGTCCATCACCAACTCCAGGAGTTTATTCAAACTCGTGTCCATTGAGTTGGTGATGGCATCCAACTATCTCATCCTATGTTGTCTCCTTCTCCTCCTGCCTTCAATCTTTCCTAGCACTAGGGTCTTTTCAAAAGTGTCAATTCTTTGCATCAGGTGGCTGAAGTATTGGAGATTCAGCTTCCAAATCAGTCCTTCCAATGAATATTCAGGACTGATCTCCTTTAGGATAGACTGGTTGGATCTCCTTGCAGTTCAAGGGCCTCTCAAGAGTCTTCTCCAACACCACAGTTCAGAAACATCAATTCTTCAGTGCTCAGCTTTCTTTATAGTCCAACTCTCACATCCATACATGACCACTGGAAAAACCACAGCTTTGACTAGACAGACCCTTGTTGGCAAAGGAATGTCTTCGCTTTTTAATATGCTTTCTAGGTTGGTCATAACTTTTCTTCCAAGGAGCAAGTGTATTTTAATTTCATGGCTGCAGTCACCATCTGTAGTGATTTTGGAGCCCCCCAAAAAGAAGTGTGTCACTGTTTCCACTATTTCCCCATCTATTTGCCATGAAGTGATGGGACCAGATGCCATGATCTTAGTTTCTGAACGTTGAGTTTTAAGCCAGAGAAGATGGACAACTATAAATAATTGGAAGATAGACTAAGAAAGATTTGACTATCGCTGAATATTTCCTATGAGACTGTGGAAGGAGCTAAATGTGAAATTTGAAAAGAACATTTTTAAGCATAAATGACCTAAATGGTGTAGCCAAGAAACAGGGATGCATAATTTGAAATTTCATTATTTGTTTTATATATTTTGTTCTCTGAGAAACTAGCGGAATGGGATTGACGAGATGGCTGGTAGATCAACATGGTCATTAGCTTAGTAATGGACACTAGTAGTCAAGGAATAGGTGGAGCCACATACTCAAGGGCTTCCCTGGTGACTCAGAGATATAAAGAATCTGCCTGTAGTGCAGTAGCCTCAGAAGACATGGGTTCAATCCCTGGGTGGGGAACATCCCTTAGAGGAAGGCATGGCAACCCATTCCGGTATTCTTGCCTGGAGAATCCCATTGACAGAGGAGACTGGCAGGCTTCAATTTGTAGGGTTGCAAAGAGTTGGACATGACTGAAGCAACTTAGCACACACACATTATATTCAAAATACGTCCCCATATGTTTTGCAAATTGAAGATTATTTGGGATTCAAATCTTTATAGAATAATCAAATCTTTCCAGGGGAATAATATAATTAATACCCCCTATGTTTGTATTTTAAGATTAATTATTAAATAGTCAGAACAATCTCAGATGAGACAACAAATTTGCTAAGTGACTTGGGAGACAATTAGACTATTCAGGTTGGAGTTCAAGTGAACGGCAGGAAGTGGAACTGACAGATTTTTTTTTTTTTCTGTTCAGAGTTCGTAACTATAGAGATCAGTGAAGTCAGAGAATGATAGGCAAGTTTTATGTGTTTAGTTGGGCAACTGACCAAATCCAAAAGGTCAGCCCAGATTGGAAGTAGTACTTTCCTGTTCCAGGCTAAGACAAGTTGGTTAGTATTAAAGAAACAAGAGCTTTCAGGACAAGGCTATCCTTATACAGTGGGAGAATCCTGAGCAAAGAGCCAACCAATGCAAATTAATGATTCAAGCAAAATGTCTGAGCAGTGATACATCTGTGGTGGAAACCAAGCTAAGAATATAGCTTAATAATAAACCAAGGTCTGTAGCTTCCCTGGTGGCTCAGCTGTAAAGGATCAGCCTGCCAATCCTGATCTGGGAAGATCCCACATGCCGTGGAACAACTAAGTCTGAGCGCCACAACTATTGAGTCTGTGCTTTAGAGCCCAGGAGCACAACTACTGAGCCCATATGCCTCAACTACTGAAGCTCATACTCCCTAGAGCCCGTGCTCTGCAACAGAAGAAGCCACTTCAATGAGAAGCCCACACACTGCAATGAAGAATAACCCCTCTTGCTGCAACTAGAGAAAAGCCCACACAGCAATGAAGACCCAGCACAGCCAAAAAAAAAAAAATCTAGAAAACCGAGATCTGAATTGTTCTCAACATATCGGAAGGTCCAACAATGCACAGGTAGAGAAGGAAATGTGACCAGAGTCAGAGACTCAGGGAATGAGAAACATGGTCAGATAATAACAGTCACAAGGGGATCGAATCAAGTACTTTTAAACTACATGAACAAGTACAGTTAAGTGGTTAGGAGAGGAAGAAGGAAGTATGTCACTTTAACTAGTGATCATCACTCCTGCTGAAAGGAGAACTCTTGAGGCAGTGTTTTGAAAGTGATGTAAAATAGAATTACAGAATTCACTCAGATTACAAAGTAGGACTTCCCTGGTTGAGACTCTGCCTGCAAATGCAGGGCACATGGATTTAAACCCTGGTTCAGGAGGATCCCACATGCCTCAGGGCAACTGAGCCCATGTGCCACAACTCCCAACTTGTGCTCTGGAGCCCACGTGCTGCAATTACTCGAGTCCAAGCTCCTAGAGTCCATGCTTCACAACAAGAGAAGCCACCACGAGAAGTCTGAGCGCTGCATTGAAGAGTAGCCCCTGCTCACTAAAACTAGAGAAAAGCCTGTGCAGCAGCAAAGACTTTGTGCAGCCAAAAAAAAAAAAAAAAAAAAGCCAGTGTATTTTAAAATATTACAAAGTACTAAAAGATTTATTCCACTTCACAAAAATTCAGTTATGTACCATAAACTTATGCTTCCCCCCACCCCCCGCAAAGAAAAGCACAAGCCAGAGAAGGTTAAAAACAAACGAAGAAGTTAAAAAAACAACAACAACAACTTAGAGAGCTGAGGACACAGGTAAACTTTAATAAACTGAAATCTAAAAGGTAATGACTTCCTGAGAGGGAATGACAACTGCTTTCCTTTCTTACAGAACAGTTAATGGTGTTTATGTGCCTCAAGTAGCTTTTACTACATGAGTGCACTAAAAACAGGAGTAAAGGGAGGCCAGCCAAATGTTTAATGGCCGTGTGTGGGCTGCAATTATATAATAGATCATAATCTCATAGCACTTCAATCATCAGGGGTGTCTGTGCCCACCCTCTAACTCTTTCCCAAGGCCTGAACTAAATACTCAAAAGTAATATGTGAAAGGCCATGAGTAAGGCAGGATTACTGGGAAAAATCCCTTTAAGGCTGCTAAGCTGTCTTCAAATGCACTGCAGCAATGCTCTGAAGACTAGGGGCAGGCAGCAAGATAGAGGAAGTTCAGCTCAGGCAGCAAAAGGCAGGCAAGACTGGGGTAGTAAAGAGAACAACCCACAGACATACTGGAAGCTAAGCTTCTGAGCCAAGAGTTAATTCAGTGGATGGGCTGTCAGGTACAAAGTGATCTCTAGAGTTTTGCCAGTGCTTAACACCCAAGCACTTTTAAAGGACATAGTGAGCTGAATCGAATTAATTTCAAAAAGCCCAGACTCAGCAAATTTAAAGATTCAGTTTATGCAGGCTTCCAAACAAGAAGCCTAATAAAAATAAATGTGGTAAGATACTTTTTAGGGTAAATATTGCTTATTTTTCTGTTTTATATAATATCTAGCACATAATAAAAAATGTGAAATAAGTGAAGGCACAAGAAAATGTGAGCCATAGTCAAAAGAGAAAATAGTTAAGAGAGGCAAACAGAAATGGCCCACATATCTGAAAGGGAAAGGAACTTTAAAATCACTATAATAAATGTTAGACTCTGTAGGAAAAGTGAACAACATGAATCAATAGGATATTATGATGAAGCAAAGGGAACTGTTTAAAAAAGCAAATGAAAATGATAGAAATAAAATAGATAAAATATCAGGCATAAAAAGTCCACTTGGTAGGATTATTAGCAAACTGGATACAGCAGAAAAATAATTCATAAATTTGAGACAGTTCAATAGAAATTATACAAATATAAAAAGCAAAAAAAAAAAAATGGGGTGGCGGGGGACAGATGGAAGTGTCTGACGTTTGCAGGACAATATCAAATGGTCTAGCATACATGTAGCTTAGAATTCAAGGAGAAGAAAAAAGAGGCCAGAAGAAGTATTTGAAGAGCGAAAAACTAAGAAATCTCCAAAACAAATGAAGATATCAATCCAGAAATCTCGGTGTAATCCTAAAAAGCATAATATTGAAAGAAAAGCAAACTTAAGAGATCATAGCAAAAAAAATCTTAAAACCAGTCACAGAAAAATGATATGCCATACATGCAGGGAAAAAAATGTTTTTAAAAATCATTAGTGATTTTTTAATGTCAAAAACAACAGATGCCATAGAAAATGAAATGGAATTTTTGAAGTGTCTTAAGACTATAAAAAACATACATCAATTTAAATTTTATGTCTAGCAAAAAAAAGCCCCAAATATTTCAGCCAAAGCAAAGCTTTTTTTCAGACAGATAAAAGCTGAGCAAATTCATCTCCAGAACATTTCCAGCAGAAATTCCAGAAGTTCTTCAGGCTAATGTGAAATGATATCAGATGAAAGTTTTGATATATAACAAATATATAGAGAAATTTTCTTTTTCTAAAGCTACACATACCTTTAAAAGATTATTGACTAAAATAGAACAAAGTGGTGGAGGAGTACGTGGACGTGGAGTACGTCCCTCTCCATGGATACATCAGGAATACACCTTCAGACTCAGAAAACCAGCTGAGAGCAGACAAGAATACCTGATCTGAACCATGCAAAACTCAGTAGGAGGAAGGAACTAGCAGGGAAAACAGGAGTGTTAGTAGGACTGGACCTGCCTTTGGCAGGTGGGGGAACTGAAACAGGGATCCGAGCTCCACACTGTGGCAATTGTCTGAATCAGAGGAGAAATGTTTAAGGCTGAGAGTGAAACAGCTGATCTGTGGCAGCCTAAATGGAATGAGAATCAGACAGTCCTTGCTGCAGCCATACATACCTGGCACAGGGACATGGATCAGCTAGAAGGCGCAGCAGCTGCGAGCTGGAGTTTGGGGACTGTGGAGCGATCCCAGGGTGAGGGCTGCTGTTGACGGTGGAGAGACAGATTGAGGGGAGGTGAGGAGGGAGATTGTGATGGGAAATGCCTGTGGAGGAAAGCTGGGCAGCCATGGAAGCAAGGTGATACTTCTGGGTCATGCATAGGGGGTTGAGCTGGTACCATAGCCCCTCTCTCCCCACATGCCAACATCAGCAGCTGAACAATAGAGAGGCTGGTCCACCAAATGCCTGATGCACTGAACTACAGAGCAGGACCCCACCCAGGGTGCCCCTTTAAATGCCTGATGTGCCAATACACAGAGTAGGACCCCAGCCAAGGGGGCCCCTCTATGTGCCTGACTCGCTGAACGACAGAGAAGGACCTCAGGTAAGGGAGCGCTGTAAGTGCCTTATATCAACTACAAGAAAAAAAACTAAGAGACACAAACACATGGAGATTAAATAACAGGTTATTAAATAATCAACAGGATACTGAATAAATCAAAAAGGAAAACAAAAAAATTCTAGAAACAGATGACAGTGAAAACACTGTTTTGAAAACTCAAAACTTTGGGGATGCAACAAAAGGAGTCCTAAGAGGGACGTTTATAGCAATACAATCCTACCTCAAGAAATAAGAAAAACGTCGAATAGACAACCTAACTTTACTCTTGAAACAGCTGGAAAAAGAAGAACAAAACATCCCCAAAATTAGTAGAAGGAAAGAAATCATAAAGATCTGAGCAAAAATAAATGAAAAGGAAAGAAACAGTAGTAAAGATAAATAAAACTTTGACAAGCCTTCAGCCAGACTCATCAAGAAAAAAAGAGAAGAATCAAATCAACAAAATTAGAAATGAAAAAGGAGAGGTTACAACAGACAATGCAGAAATACAAAGGATTATGAGACCATTGTGAACAACTGCTGCTGCTGCTGCTGCTGCTGCTAAGTCACTTCAGTCGTGTCCGACTCTGTGCGACCCCATAGATGGCAGCTCACCAGGCTCCCCCGTCCCTGGGATTCTCCAGGCAAGAACACTGGAGTAGGTTGCCATTGCCTTCTCCATTATGAACAACTGTATGGCAATAAAATGGATAACCTGGAAGAAATGGACAGATTCTTAGAAAAATGCAATCTTCCAAGCCTGCCAGGCTCCTCAGTCCCTGGGATTCTCCAGGCAAGAACACTGGAGTGGGTTGCCATTGCCTTCTCCAGTGCATGAAAGTGAAAGGGAAGTCGCCCAGTCGTGTTGGACTCTTAGCGACCCCATGGACTGCAGCCCACCTCGCTCCTCCAACCATAAGCTGTTACTATTGTGTAAACTGTTGTACATAGGACTCTGTCCTATGGTGAACATGTGAAGCAACTAAAATGCTCATAAATTGCTAATGAAAATTGAAAAGTAAATTCTTTGGAGAACCATCTGGCAGCTTTTTATTAAGTTAAACATACATCTATACTATGACCCACATATCTGAAGTAATATCAAACATGTGCATAAAAAGGCTTATACAGGAATATTCATGTCAGTCTTATTCTTCCTACATCAAAACTTGAAGAAAAAAAACAACAAATATCCATCAACAGGGTAAAGCAAATGATATACATTTGTACATTCAGATAATAGATTACTACTCAGTAATTTTTAAAAAAGAAAATTACTGATAAAAACAGCATGAAAGACTCCCAAGAATATTTTGATGTGCAAAATAATCTAGATTTTTTTTGAGTCTGTCATAAATGGCTTTTATTAGGTTGAGGAGGGTCTCCTCTACACTGACTCTGTTAAAAGGTTCTATCATAAATAGATGTTGAATTTTGCCAAAAGTTATTCTTTTGTCCTTTTAACTTGTGATTTATTATTTTTACTGTTATGTTTGGAATTTTTAAAAGTTTATTTATTTTTAACTGAAGGATAATTGCTTTACAGAATTTAGTTGTTTTCTGTCAAACCTCAATATGTGTGTATATATATATATCCCCGCCCTTTTGAAACTCCCTTCCATTTCCCTCCTCATCCCACCCTTCTTGGTTGTCACAGAGCCCCTGTTTGAGTTTCCTGAGCCATACAGCAAATCCTCATTGGCTACCTATTTTACATATGGTAATGTAAGTTTCCATGTTACTCTTTCCATACATCTCACCCTCTCCTCCTTCTCCCCATGTCCATAAGCATGTTCTGTATATCTGTTTCTCAATTGCCCTTTAAATAAATTCTTCAGTACCATTTTTCTAGATTCCATATATATGTTAGAATATGACATTTATCTTTCTCTTTCTGACTTACTTCACTCTGTATAATAGGTTCTAGGTTCATCCACATCATTAGAACTGACTCAAATCCATTTCTTTTTATGGCTGAGTAATATTTCATTGAGTATATGTACCACAACTTCTTTAGCCAATCATCTGTTGATGGGCATCTAGGTTGTTTCTATGTTCTAGTTATTGAAAATAGTGCAGCAATTAACAGTGGGATACATGTGTCTTTCTCAGTTTTGGTTTCCTCAGGGTATATGCTTGGGAGTGGAATTGTGGGGTCATATGGTGGTTTTATTCCTAAGTTTTTAAGGACTCTCCATACTGTCCTCCATAGTGGCTGTATCAATTTACATTCCCACCAACAGTGCAAGAGTGTTCCCTTTCTCCACACCCTCTCCAGCATGTATTGTTTGTAGTTTTTGATGATGGCCATTCTGACCCGTGTGAGGTGATACCTCATTGTAGTTTTAACTTGCATTTCTTTAATAATGAATGATTTTGAGCATCTTTTCATGTGTTTGTTCATCATCTATATGTCTTCTTTGGATAAATGTCTGTTTAGGTCATTTCCCACTTTTTGATTGGGTTGTTTGCTTTTCTGGCATTGAGTTGTATGAGCTGCTTATATATTTTGGAAATTAATCCTTTGTCAGTTGTTTCACTTGCTATTATTTTCTCCCATTCTGAACGTTTTCTTGTCACATTGCTTATGGTGTCCTTTGCTGTGCAAATCTTTGAAGTTTAATCAGGTCCCACTTGTTTACTTTTGTTTTTATTTCCATTACTCTAGGAGGTGGGTCATAGAGGATCTTGCTTTGATTTATGTCATCGAGTGTTTTGCCTGTGTTTTCCTCTAAGAGTTTTATGGTTTCTGGTCTTACATTTAGGTCTTTAATCCATTTTGAGTTTATCTTTGTGTGTGGTGTTAGGAAGTGCTCTAATTTCATTCTTTTACATGTAGCTGTCCAGCTTCCCCAGCATCATCTATTAAAGAGGCTGTCTTTGCCCCCATTGTATATTCTTGCCTCCTTTGTCAAAAAATAAGCTACCCATAGGTGCATGGGTTTATTTCTGGGCTTTCTATCTTGTTGCATTGGTCTATATTTCTGTTTTTGTGTAAGTACCATACTGTCTTGATGACTGTAGCTTTATAACATAATCTGAAGTCAACATAATCTGAAGTCGGGAAGGTTGATTCCTCCAGCTCCATTCTTCTTTCTCAAGACTGCTTTGGCTATTTGGGGTCTTTTGTGTTTCCAAATGAATTGTGAACTTTTTTGTTCTAGTTCTGTGAAAAATGCCATTGGTAATTTAATAGGGATCACATTGAACCTGTACATTGTGTTTGGTAGTATAGTTGTTTTCACAATATTGATTCTTCCTACCCAAGGACATGGACTATCTCTCCATCTGTTTATGTCATCTTTGATTTCTTTCATCAGTGTCTTATAATTTTCTGTGTACAGTTCTTTTGTCTCCTTCAGTTCAGTTCAGTTCAGTTGCTCAGTCGTCAGTTCAGTTCAGTCGCTCAGTCGTGTCCAACTCTTTGCGACCTCATGAATTGCAGCACGCCAGGCCTCCCTGTCCATCACCAACTCCCGGAATTCACTCAGACTCATGTCCATCGAATCAGTGAGGCCATCCAGCCATCTCATCCTTTGTCGTCCCCTTCTCCTCCTGCCCTCAATCCCTCCCAGCATCAAAGTCCTTTCCAATGAGTCAACTCTTCTCATGAGGTGGCCAAAGTACTGGAGTTTCAGCTTTAGCATCATTCCTTCCAAAGCAATCCCAGGGCTGATCTCCTTCAGAATGGACTGGTTGGATCTCCTTGCAGTCCAAGGGACTCTCAAGAGTCTTCTCCAACACCGCAGTTCAAAAGCATCAGTTCTTCAGCGCTCAGCCTTCTTCACAGTCCAACTCTCACATCCATGCATGACCACTGGAAAAACCATAGCCTTGACTAGACGGACCTTAGTCGGCAAAGTAATGTCTCTGCTTTTGAATATGCTATCTAGGTTTGTCTCCTTAGGTAAGTTAATTCCTAGATATTTAATTCTTTTTGTTGCAGTGGTGAATGGGATTGGTTCCTTAATTCCTATTTCTGATTTTTCAGTTAGTATGTAGAAATGCAAGTGATTTCTGTGTATTAATTTTGTATCCTGCAACTTTGCTAAATTCACTGATTAGCTCCAGTAATTTTCTGATACTATCTTAGGGTTTTCTATGTACAGTTTCATGTCATCTGCAAACAGTGAGCACTTTACTTCTTATTTTCTGATCTGGATGCCTTTTATTTCGTTTTCTTCTCTGATTGCTGTAGCTAAGACTTCCAGAACTATGTTGAATAACAGTGGTGAAAGTGGACACCCCTGTCTTGTTCCTGATCTTAGGGAGAACGCTTTCAGTTTTTCACTAATGAGAATGATGTTTGCTGCAGGCTTATCATATATGGCCATTACTTTGTTGAGGTAGGTTCTTTCTATGGCCACTTTCTGAAGAGTTTTAATCATAAATGGGTGCTGAATTTTGTCAAAGGCTTTTTCTGCATCTATTGAGATGATCATATGGTTTTATCTTTCAATTTGTTAATATGTTGTATCACATTGATTGATTTGCATATATTGAAGAATCCTTTCATTCCTGGAATAAACCCAACTTGATCATGGTGTATGAGCTTTCTGATGTGTTGCTGAATTCTGTTTGCTAAAATTCTGTTGAGGATCTTTGCATCTATGTTCATCAGTGATATTGGCCTATAGTTTACTTTTATTGTGTTGTTTTTGTCTGGTTTTGGTATCAGGGTGATGGTGGTCTCATAAAATGAGTTTGGAAGTGTTCCTTCCTCTGCAATTTTTTGAAGGAATTTTAGAAGGATGGGCATTAGCTATTCTCTACGTGTTTGATAGAATTCTCCCATGAAGCCATCTAGTCCTGGGCTTTTGCTTTGGGGGGGGATTTTTGATCACAGCTTCTATTTCAGTGCTTGTAATTGGGTCGTTCATAATTTCTGTTCTTCCTCGTTCAGACTTGGCAGATTGAGTTTTTCTAAGAATCTGTCCATTTCTTCCAGGTTATCCATTTTATTGCCATATAGTTGTTCATAATAGTCTCTTATAATCCTTTGTATTTCTGCATTGTCTGTTGTAACCTCTCCTTTTTGATTTCTAAATTTGTTGATTTGATTCTTCTCTTTTTTCTTGATGAGTCCAGTTAAAGGCTTGTCAATATTGTTTATCTTTTCAAAGAACTAGGTTTTAGTTTTATTTATTTTTACTATTGTTTCTTTCATTTTTTTTCATTTATTTCTGCTTGGATCTTTATGATTTCTTTTCTTCTACTAATTTTGAGTTTGTTTTCTTTTTGTTCTTTTTCCAGTTGTTTTAGGAGTAAAGTTAGGTTGTCTATTCGATGTTTTTCTTATTTCTTGAGGTAGGATTGTATTGCTATAAACTTCCCTCTTAGAATTTCTTTTGCTGCATCACATAGGTTTTGAGTTGTGTGTTTTCATTGTCATCTGTTTCCAGAAATTTTTTTATTTCCCTTTTGATTTCTTTAGTAAGCTGTCAGTTATTTTGAAACATGTTTAATCTCTATATCCTTGTGTTTCTTACCCTTTTTTTCTTGTAGTTGATATCTAGTCTCATAGTGTTGTGGTCACCAAAGATGGTTGATGTGATTTCAGTTTTCTTAAATTTACTGAGGTTTGATTTGTGACCAAAGATGTTGTCTATCCTGGACAGTGTTCCATGTGCACTTGAGGATAAGGTGTATTCTTCTGCATTTGGATGGGATGTCCTGAAGATATCAATGAAATACATCTCATCTAATGTATCATTTAAGACTTGTGTTTCCTTATTCATTTTCTGCTTTGATGATCTGTCCAATGGTGTGAGTGGGGTGTTATCATCTTCTACTATTATTGTGTTATTGTCAATTTCTCCTTTTATGTCTGTTAGTGTTTATCTTATGTATTGAGGTGCTCCTGTGTTGGGTGCATAGATACGTAAAATCGTTATGTCTTCCTCTTGGATTGATCATTATGTAATGTCCTTCCTTATCTCTTGAAATTTCCTTTATTTTAAGGTCTCTTTGGTTTGATATGAGGATTGCAACCCCAGATTTCTTTTGCTTCCTGTTTGTATTTTCCCATCCTCTCACTTTCAGTCTATATGTGTTTTTAGGTCTAAAGTGGGTTTCTTGTAGACAGCATGTATATGGATCTTGATTTTGTATCCATTCAGCCAGTCTTTGTCTTTTGTTGGATCATTTAATCCATTTACATTTAAAGTAATTATTGATATATATGTTCCTATTGCCATTTTCTTAATTGTTTGGGGTAGATCTTCTTCTCTTGTATTTCTTGACTATGTAAGTCCCTATAACATTTGTTGTAAAGCTGGTTTGATGGTTCTGAGTTGTCTTAATTTTTGCTTGTCTGAAAAGCTTTTTATTTCTCCATCAATTTTGAATGAGATCCTTGCCGGGTACTGTAATCTTAGTTGCAGATTTTTTCCTTTCAATACTTTAAGTATATCCTGCCATTCCCTTCTGGTCTGCTGAAAGATCAGCTGTTAAGCGTATGGGGTTTCCCTTGTATGTTACTTGTTGCTTCTCCCTTGCTACTTTTAGTATTCTTTCTTTGCATTTAGTCTTTGTTAGTTTGATTAGTATGTGTCTTTCTGTGTTTCTCCTTGGGTTTATCCTGTATGGGACTCTTTGTGCCTCTGGATTTGATTGACTTATTTCCTTTTCCATGTTGGGGAAGTTTTCAACTATAATCTCTTTAAAAATTTTCTCATACCCTTTCTTTTTCTCTTCTTCTTCTGTGACCCCTATAATTCAAATGTTTGTGCATTTGATATTGTCCCAGTGGTCTCTGAGACTATCCTCAGGTCTATTCATTCTTTTTACTTTATTCTACTCTTCAGATGTTATTTCCCCCATTTTTTCTTCCAGCTCACTGTTTCATTCTTTTGCTTCAGATATTCTGCTATTGATTCCTTCTAGAGTATTGTTAATTTCAGTAATTGTGTTGTTTGTCTCTGTATGTTTATTCCTTAATTCTTCTAGGTCTTTGTTAATTGATACTTGCATTTTCTCCATTTTATTTTCAAGGTTTTTGATCATCTTTACTATCATTATTCTGAATTCTTTTTCAGGTAGTTTTCCTATTTCCTATTCGTTTATTTGGACTTCTGTGTTTCTAGTTTGTCCCTTCATTTGTATGGTATTTTTCTGCCTTTTCATTATTTTTTTTAACTTAGTTTTGTTTGAAGTCTCCTTTTCCCAGTCTTCAAGGTTGAATCTTTCTTCCTTTTGATTTCTGCCCTCCTAAGGTTGGTCCAGTGGTTTGTTTAACCTTCGTATAGGGTGAGATTTGTGCTGAGTTTTTGTTTGTTTGTTTGTTTGTTTGTTTTTCTTCTGATGGGCAAGGCTGAGTGAGGTGGTAATTCTGTCTGTTGATATTTGGGCTTGTATTTTTGTTTTTCGTTTAGATGAGGCTTCCTGCACAGGGTACTACTGGTGGTTGGGTGATGCCAGGTCTTTATTCAGTAAGCTTCCTTTGTGTGAGTTCTCAATTTTTAATACTCCCTAGGGTTAGTTCTCCTGCAGTCTAGGGTCTTGGGGTCAGTGCTCCCACTCCAAAGGCTCAGAACTTGATCTCTGCACCACCATGCACCAGCCCAGCTCCCAGATCCTAGTCCCGGCCAAAATAATATAGATTTAAAAAAATGTATACAATGTAATTCTGTTTACATGCATCTCAAGAAAAGGCAAAGCTAATATATGATTATAGAGGTTAGAAAGTGATTGTCTTGGGTAGAGGTAGAAATGGATAAAAGTGGCATAAGGAAACTTTCTGGGATTATATAAATGTTCTTTTATTTTAATTTTGAGAAAAAAGTGTTGCATGCAATTACACAAACTCTTTGAACTGAACACTGTAGATCTTTCTTGTATTATATGAAAATTATACTTCAATAAAAAAATTTTTAATTTATACCTTAGGTGTACTTTTCTTTATCTTACTTCGTCTTCCATCCTGGAGGTTTCTGTTTGTCTTGACGTTTCATTGTAGAGGCTTATTATTCCATACTTTTTCCCCATGAGACAATAAGGTCATATTCATTAGTTTGGAGCTCTATTTGATGTTTATATCTTGTTACTCTCATTAATATTTAGTTGGGCTCTAAATTCCTGTTGTATTGAGGGTGTGCCTTTGTCTGGCCTGTGTTGCCCAGTCTTTTTGCTGCTTTATTTCCTTACCTTGAATTTTTCTTGAATTTTGAACTTATTACCAATTCTGACCTTCAATACCTGTATAAACTTTAAAGTTCCTCCTTGTGTCTATGTTTTGTTTTCATTCATTGCACTATCTCTATAATGCTGTCCCATGAATTGGAGGAATGAAATACTTTTTTTGAAATAAATGTTAGCATTGCATACAGTACATTTGAAATTACTTTTAAGAAAAGTAAATTAAAATAATGAAACTGAGCAATAAATGAGTTGATGCTTTGACTGTATTTGAATAGATGTATTTTCTTCTGTATATCTAGCCTGATTTGATCATAAATAATTTGGATGAAATTTTAAAATTCAATACATGTATTGTGTCATGGAAATCACTTTGTATTATATATCTTAAATTATTTTTTAATATTTGCTATTAAATAATTGTTTTGTGCTTTATTTTTAAGGCTTTTCTGGTCAAAAACTAGGAAGAAAGTGAAGATAGGCACAATTAATTATATGTATTGATTATTAATAATAAATCTTGTTAAATAATTAAAATTAAATAATGAATACTATTCAGAATTTTGAAATGGACAATAGATACAGGTTGAATACTCTAAACCAAAGAGGCAAAGTTGACAGTAGCTTTGAAGAGCTGTTATCAGATAATAATAGTGAAATGCTATTTGCATTTTAATCTAGAGAAAGAGTTAGGGAAGGTTGTCAGATACTGGAAAAAAGAAATGAAAATTGTGTCCTGCAGAACTGGCTCATTAATTCCACTCAAGTGTGCCCTTTTGTACATCTAGTCACATTTGAGCAGCTTAGCCCCTCCGTGTCTGACCCCAGACGTGGGCTTGAGTATTTGATAGGATGGCTGTTGAACAGGATACTGGTGCCTTCTGCAAGGGAATTCAAGTGTAAACACTGCCAGGAGTCTGCAGTCAGTCCTTGGTCTTCTGCCTTTCCTGTCGTGTTCTTTCTGTCACCTTGATTTCATTCCTGCTCTGCTTCTAATGTACTCATCACCTTGCAATCGAAATTTTATATGTTTTTACGGCTTAATCATTATTTCCCAGCTAATGTTAAATGCTTAGTATATCATCAGTGCCTTACTTTTATTATTCTCATTATATTAAGAATTAATGATCTACATGGAAGTACTTCCCCCTACCCCAACTCCCCAACAGATGTATTTAACCTTTTCCCCTAATATAATCATTCCTATGACATTTGCCAACCTATTTTCATTGAATTATTTTGGAGAGTTCATAGAATACTTGGCAGCAATACTTTGAGTCACAAATACAAAACTAAACAGCAAACAGGGAACATTTGAACAGGCTTTGGCACCAGCTAAATAAACCAGTTGGAAGACACAATCTGTTGCATGAATCTAGTACCTGATGACTAATGGAAAATTACAGAGCCTCACTTCTAACCTTGACATTGTCATAGGATGTGTTTCACAAGAGATCAGGCATGTATATGCAATAAGTAGAACACCCAAAGACAAGCTCTGTTAAAGACAGCATCTATGAGAACATTCTACTTATTTTGCTTCTCCTATCATGGCACTAGAACTTGACTAGAATAATTATGTAGAGGTCACTGTCGCAAATATGCCTGCAATAATTCTTTTATTAGGACTCTAAATTATTATGTGCTTGTCTAGAATCACTGAACTCACTATGGAGTGAGAACTATATGAACTTTACTATTCAGTCAACTGGGAACATAATTATGTGTAACAAACAGTGGATTTCCATATTCCTTTTTCACTGAGAAATTGCCACAAAATTTATCCTGAAGTATGAAAAGACATCACCTTCTTTTAAATCAAGCTTTGGTTCATTTCTTCTGTTCTCTAATTATGGTAGGTATGCTGTTGTGTCTCTATGCTTATGTTTCCTGTTTGTTTTGTAAATTTTTCTAATTCTTACTCCAAGTCTTCAAAGTTTAATTGTCTTTAATAGTTATATTTTTTAAAGGTTGACATCTTTCTTATATTTTTCATAAAATACGTAATGCCAGTTTTATATTTCCAGGTACAGTGTGTTTTCCTTTTTAGAGAGAATGTGAGAATGTGTTGCACCTCTTTTTTTTTTTTTTTTTTTTTTAGGGATATCCATGTTCTTTGGGTAGCTGACTAAGTGGTTTCTTCAAAAGAGAGGAGTGGGGTGGGATACAGAATTCTGATTTTGAAGAGAAGAATCCAAGTTGGAAAGAGCAGAAATATACATATGTTTTTGTGTAATGCCAAAGAATAGCTTCTTAAATATTCACTGTAAACTATTTAATACTGATAATGTAGATTTTATACAAGTAATTTTAAGCATAGTAATACAGATTGTTGAACCTCAGCATTTTTGTCTACAGTGTCTGAAAACAGGGGGTCTTAAAAAAAACAGGTCTTAAAAAACAAACCAAAACTGCTGAGGGATTTCTTCTTAACTATTAAGACCCATGTGCCAACAGATGATATGGTTGATGATAATTGTTAGCATACTTAATTATATAATTTTTACAGTGAAAGTGACCTTTTTCTCTTGATACAAATCATTGTAAACTTCCACTGATCCTTTTTCCACATGGGAACCTCACATAGAACATAGATGAGAAATTACAATACATACACAACAACTTGCCAATTGATTTTTTTTTTTCACAAAAAAATAAAAATTAATTTCATTTTCACAAATTACCTCAGGAAAGAATTTTTGATCACCGTGGTGGTTATCAGTTCAGTCCCTCAGTCGTGTCTGACTCTTTGCAACCCCATGAACCAGGGCACGCCAGGCCTCCCTATCCATCACCAACTCCTGGAGTTCACCCAAACTCGTGTCTCTTGAGTCAGTGATGCCACCCAACCATCTCATCCTCTGTCGTCCCCTTCTCCTCCTGCCCTCAATCTTTCTCAGCATCAGAGTCTTTTCCAATGAGTCAGCTCTTCACATCAGGTGGCCAAAGTATTGGAGCTTCAGCTTCAACATCAGTCCTTCCAATGAACACCCAGGACTGATCTCCTTTAGGGTGGACTGGTTGGGTCTCCTTACAGTCCAAGGGACTCTCAAGAGTCTTCTCCAACACCACAGTTCAAAAGCATCAATTCTCCAGCACTCAGCTTTCTTTATAGTCCAACTCTCACATCTATACATGACCACTGGAAAAATCATAGCCTTGACTAGACGGACCTTTCTTGACAAAGTAATGTCTCTGCTTTTTAATATGCTGTCTATGTTGGTCAAAACTTGCCTTCCAAGAAGTAAACATCTTTTAATTTCATGGCTGCAGTCATCATCTGCAGTGATATGGAGCCCCCAAAAATAAAGTCAGCCACTTTTTCCACTGTTTCCCCATCTATTTGTCGTGAAGTGATTTATAGACCTATGAAATTGCTAACAACAACATAGCCTAGACCTCTCTTGGGTGTGGCAAATGGGTCAACAAACAATGTGTTTTTCCAAAGTGAAAAGTGTAACCTTGTAAGCATTAATCTGTTTTCAATATTAATGTGCGTGAGGAATTCCGCCCATGGCAAAGGTCATGAGGAAAGGCTTGGCATACGCAAAGCCGTGATCAAGCCTCAGGAAACCCCCTGTTCCTGAGCATCTAACCCCAAAACCAGAGTCTGTTTTATGCTCTCACCTACAGTTCTGACTTTACGGGGGGCTCTCCCCATAACCGTTTCTCTCGGAGAAGGAGTAAACGTGCAGCTCCAAGGCAATAAAAATTCTTGGGCGTGACAAGAGTGTTTCAGCTTACGGACTCCTCTGAAGGTTATCTAGCCCACCTGTATAGGTTCGTCCGGCCACATGTGATTGTTTACAGCCTCCAAATCTGAGAGGCACGAGATGTTTTAGACTTACTAAAGGCAAATTCTTTCAGGGAGTTAGAAATTATTAGTATAGTGTGTTGGTTAGGAATTATATTGGTGAAGGGTTCTTCATTTGTTGTGTCAATAATTGCTGCTAATTCCCTGCTCTGGGTGGGACAAGGATGTCTCAGGTCAAACCTCTCTGCTGACAGACTAGCTTGTGTGACAGGATTATCCATACTGCTGCCACTAGGCACAAGATTGTTTACTACCTCTCAACTGTAAACAGCACAGAGAGTTTTGGAGTATTTTGAGAGTCTTAATTAGCATAGGACTTTTTCTTCTTATTGAGTCAATGATTGCCGCCAGGCCTCCATATCCTTAGGCACCTGGGAATATATTAATCAATGTATTTGGAATATAGCAAAGGGAAATATAGTAGTTTTTGATGTTAGCAATACTAGACTTTTTGAGTTAATGGATTTTCTCTTTTGTAATAGATCACTGTACTTTGTTATAAATCACTGTGTCCTTGCTATGTAAGAATGTAACTTTATCATATCTTAAGACTAAATAGATCTTAAGGGGAGCATTGGTGAAAGGATTTTCATTTGTTGGGCTGATGTTTGCTGCTAAATCTCCATGTTCCCTCCACTTATAATGAATATAACTAGCATATAGGAGAAATAAGTATTAACCTTTAAGCATATAGGAGAAATAAGTATTAACCTTTAAGATTAATCATGTTAACCTTGGGTTAAATAAATTCCTTTCTTGATTGTAACTCACTACACCCTCACCCTATAGGAATGTAACTTTATTTGGAGGGTGGTGCCTGGTTTAAGAAAAAACACCCTTGGAAAAAAGAAGTTTTTTGGTTATCAGAAAGAAAGGATCATAAAATGTCAGCAGGTCTCACTCATGGCCAGAAGATGATGTAATATCCCTAAGACCTTTTTTTTTATACATTTATGTGAAGCACCTGATTTTGATAAAGGTCAGGACTGCTGACCCCCGCGTGACTCTGTATTCATCCCTATGTGTAACAAAAGGTATATAAGCAAACCCCAAAATAAAGAAATTGGATCAGTTTCTGGAAAGACTGATTCCCCCATGTCGCTTCTTTCTTGCTCCCGTTTTTCTGGCTGAATTCCCATCTGGAGCATGGATGCTATTCCACGTAATCCAAGTTATTCAGCCTCCTTTTCTCCACTAATCTTCCTACTACACTATCCATTTCTAATCTCTCTATATCTGTGATTAAATATGTATTTTTCCAAAGACGCCGACTCCATCCCCACCTTCGAATCACCCTGGATCCACCGGTCTGGACCCCGGCATTAATGTTTTAATTAAGATTTTATTCATATATTTTAAGGGATATGAATGTTCTTTTGTTAGAGTTGTCAACTTAAAAAAATGCACAGTGTGAGAGTTGTGAGTTAAGTTTTATTTGGGGCAAAATGAGGACTGCAGCCTGCAAAACAGCACCTCAGATGGCTCTTTGAGACTGCACCAAAGAGGTAGGGGTGGGAGAAAAGTCAATATATATGTGATTTTGGTGTAGGGGGATGCAATCAAGCATTTATCTTTGCCAAGGTTTTCTGCTAGTCACAAGGAGCTGATGTCACCATGAAGGATTCAGTACTTTTCTAGATATGAGAAGATTCAAGGATTGGGTTAATAAAATCAGTTCCTGAAAATATCTAACTATCTGAACATCTGTTCTGCCAGTTTTCCCATAACATGGAGTGCCTCCTTCTTGATACTCACCATGAACTCTCTTCTTGGGGAGTTGAAGGTCAGCTCCTGCAGCAGTATTTGTCATTGGCACAGTGTTTTATTCACCTTTTAAAAGTTTTTCACAAGTTGAAGTCAGAAGGTACTTATCTTGTATAAGTTCAAAAGGCAAGGACCTAAAATTCATTTTTATCATGACATTTAAAAAAATAATTTTATCTCCAGACACCATTGCCAGAAATATCACAAGTAGACAGTAAATAGTTGTTGAGTGCATAAAGGAATATCAAGGGAGGAACAATACTTTACTGTAATTTGAACCATATATATTTTATCCAGTTAAATGGTGCTAAAGCCTGAGATACAGAAAACAAGCCAGCTTCACTCATTATTTAGCCTTTCATTATTACTAGTTATCCCCATTTGTGTTGGCTCCTATATTGTGTACTCCCTCCCCACCAGTATCAATTCTTTGCCTCCCACAAAACATTTTACTGCCCTGAGCTCTTGTAAGCATTTGAACTTAAGACTTGAAAGATACTCTGAAAAAAATGGAGAAACTAAGGAACCAATTATAAACTATAGAATGATAATAAGACATTATGTGGTAACATGCTAATTAATAGGCACTCAGGAGGACTCATTAAAGTGGACCACCTGGTCTGACTGTAGCACTTTATTGATAGCATGTGTACCCTCCTTATTTGGAACACGCAACATCTGGCAAACATTTTCCTCCTCTGTTTCCTCCACCTCCCAGAGGAAAAGGGACTATTTATTTCAGAGATTGAGTTTAAGATTAAAAACTCATGTGATTGCAATTTAGATTTCTTACTATTCTCCTGCTCTCCGCCTCTGTGTCCTGCGGCCCCACAAGCCTCTTCTTTCTAAAGCCTCATCTTCTTGTTCTAAAGCTCGCTGACTATAAATCTATCTCTGTCTATGTAGATTGAACTGAAATACTCTCTCAAAACATATACATTTACATTCGCAAGTTTATTTACATCAAAAAATTTAAAATTTGCACTAAGAAAACTCAGACCATTTTGGTGCAGTTAGAAATGCCTTGAAAGTGCCCTCCCTGCACTCACCTTGGAAATTTACAAACACTATGTTCAGTAGTGATGGTAGTATAGCAAGATAACATTTCCTTACTCATATCAACATCAGTATGAAGTAACATTAATATCAGTGGTAGACAAAAAGTATACAAAGTCAGAGATAAAAAATTTTTAAGGACAATGCAAAGTATGAACATGAAACATCATGGCATGTGTTTTTTAAAATGTATTTTTAGAGTATAGTTGCTTTACACTGTTTCTATGTTTCAATTTTGAGGAGAGAAATGTAAAAATATCGTCTTTTAACATGGCATTGCGTACTTGAAACACTGCACACTTTCCATGTTTGTCACACAGAATAGGTGTTCTAGTGTGAACAAATGTAGGTTTATTGATGACAGTTCTAGAAAGAAATCTCCTTTAACAGGATCATAATTCTTCTGAGAAGCCCTATTCATGCTGTTTCACTGTTCTGTCTGAGCTTCCCCTATGGATTTAATTTACCAATCATATTTGGTTTTCTAAACATCTCCAGAAGGGAAGAGAGTATTTTGTTTTACTACAGCTGTTGTATTGCTTAGGTGTATGATACTTTTGTAATATAATATAATAAGATGTATTACAGTTTAATTAGTGTTGTTGTTTTTTTTGAGTTAGGAGATCACATGTAATTGAATCAGACTGAATTGAACAGGTTGGTTTAATTCCTGGAATCAGTAGTGCTAGATCTGCTGGGAAAGCCCACCAAAATTATTTTATCAATTATAGAATTGCACATGAAATAATGGAGACCATAATAGACTCCAGATTCAGAGGATGTTATAACTTAATGACCAAGCAATACAGTTAAATGTCATTTTCAAATAAATAATACTATTGATCCAATGTCAGCAGCATATATATACTTATAGCTTTTCTTCCTGATATCCAGATCATTTACATTAATCTGTATTCCCTCTCTCTCTCTCACTCTTTCTGTCTTTCATATACAGACACATACATAGTCTTCACAGTCTTAGCATTTAAGAGGTACGAAAGATCCTGAAATTAACTAATGTTATAGAGGAACCAAAGTCTCATTAGCACACTGCTCTTATCAACTGGCTAGTCCATCACTTATATCCTAAAATCTTTCCAACAATTATTTAAAAGCCTAAATAATTAAGTTTCAGTCAGAATGTTTCATATTCTAAGTATCATCCATATTTTATATGGATATTAAGTAGTTTATGTATTTTAAAGTAAATGGTAAATATATTTTCATTGTAACCTTCAGATTAAATGTGCCATGTCTCATTTAAAATGTCATGCAGAAAAAGAATTTCTTTATCATTTATTAGAGACTACATCAGCCTACAAGTGTTGTCACTTTAGGTTTACTTCAAAATATTGTGGGTTTTCTTACAATGACATATTTGCACACAGGTACAGACTATAACTTGGTCATTACTTTCATTAATGAGGATTTTAAATAATTATTGCCTCTTAGATGTAGTATATAATAGTTTGAAAACAAGAAAAATAAAAAGTGTTTATTTTCATGCTTTAGTCATTCCATATGCAGAGAAAACAGAGTGGCTGGAAAACACAGGGCTGAAGATTCAGACGAATAAGAGTCTGAATCCAGATGTGTGGATTTATGTATGTATGTGTGCAGGAATATATTAGCATAAACATTATAATATTTTACTTTTTAAAAAATATTGTTTCTGTGTTTTGATTTTTTTAAGTTTTTAATTATTTTTGACTGTGCTGGGTCTTAATTGGTTTGTGGGCTTTTCTCTAATTGTGGCAAGGGGGGTTGCTACTCTCTAGTTGCTGTGTGCGGCCTTCTTATTGCAGTGGATTTTCTTGTTGCAGAGCACAGACTCTAGAGTGTTCGGGTTTCAATAGTTGTGGCTCCCAGGCTCTAGAGCCCAACCTCAAAAGTTGTGGCTCCTGGGCTTAGTTGCTCCATAGCGTGTGGAATCTTCCCAGACCCCACCCCAGATCCCCACTGGGATCAAACAATGTCTCTTGCATTGGCAGGCAGATTCTCTATCACTGAGCCACCAGGGAAACCCTAATTCCCATTTTAAACTTAATTTTTAGCCTGTTAATGAAAATTTATTTTGTCAAATAATAATTATGTTGTTTACTAATGATTAGAAGGTTTGGATTAGCACACTGGTCGAAGAGACATAGAAATCATTTCAAGAGTGTCATAGCGTTCCTAGAAAAATGGATAGTTTCTTTCTGAAAACAGGAATTAGAACCTAGAGGCATAATTTATAAATTTATCCTCAGTACAGGGGCCAGTGGAAGAATTTTTTACCATGTTGGAGTAGCCTTTTCCAAAACTTTGCTATACCCACAGACCCAGTTATTGTATCAGAAGCCCAGTTTCTAGACAGTGCTTTCCCATAGAACTTTCTGCAGTGATGGAAATGTCCTTTATCTGTACCATCAAATAGGACAGTCATTAGTAGCCACATTTGGGTACTTAAAAGGTAGAGACAGTGGAGATGAATTTTACATTTTCTGTAATTTTTTTAATTTAAATAATCACGTGTGCCCAGTGAGTATTCTGTTGGACAGCACCCTAGAACTTAATCTTTATTGTGGTGTTCATTTTAGGAGATATTTTTAATAATTGCATTTTGACCCTTACTCTGATAATCTGTGTTACTGTGGTTCATTGTGTCACAAGCAACAGAAGTCAACTTTAAATAAATTAAGAGGGGAATTTATTAGAAACATATTAAGTTAACTCATGAATTAAAATACGAATTGATCAGCTAAGCTTCAAAAAGACAGACAGAAAGCCAGCTCCAAGGACCTGAGTATCAGGAGCCTGAGACTTCTAGAGGGGCTACTACTAAAGTGACTTAAGTTTTAATAATCATCCAGAAAGAATCTTACTGTCTTAATGGATCAGGTGTCTAATTGGATCAATTTATCCTTGATCTGAGCTCAGCTGGTAAAGAATCCTCCTGCAATGAAGGAGACACAGGAGGCGCAGTTTACATCCCTATGTTATGAAGATCCCTTGGAGAAGGAAGTGGCAATCCACTCCAGTATTCTTGACCGGGAAATCCCATGGACAGAGGAGTCTGGTGGGCTACAGTCCATGGGGTCGCAAAGAGTCGAATACAACTGAGTGACTAAGCACAGCACAGGGATGGAGGTAGATAGGAAATTATCTTGGTACTAAAGTCAGTCAAAAGATCAGTGTAAGCTGGGTAGTCACTCCAACTTGTGCCTAGCATAAGTACTAATTTAGATCAATATTCAGGAGGTTAGCATGACCTATAGGAAAAGACTATTTACAATAGTTCAACTATAGTGTGTGAAGTATTTCCTAAAATCTTCCCTTGCTACTCAGAGTGTTGCATATATGGTCTCTAAGCTCTGGCATCGCTGGACATTATTAGAAATGCACAATCTCAGAGTGCAACCTAGGGCTACTGAATCAGCATGTGCATTTATTAATAAGACATTCTAAGTGATTCATATGCACATTAGGTCGGAGGAGACCACATAAAATGTTTGTCAGGTCAGCTTAATGAAAGCTTTCATGTGATAATTTTTAATAAGATAGTACATATTTATTTACTATAAGTATATATGGATATGGATAAGGGCCACATGGCAGGCCACTGAAGGTACCTCTGGGGCCCAAGAGTACCATCTGACAGCAGCTAGAAGCTGGGCCCTAAGTCAGCTGCAAGGAAATTAACTCTGCCAAAAACCTGGAGGAGTTCCAGAAGAAAACTGTTTCTTACCTGAATTACAGGTCAAGAGCTCAGCTGTAAACAGAGTGAGCCTAGGTGACATGGTGATTGCCGTCTTTTGAGAAATCAGGAGACTCAGCTAAGCTATGTCTGAACTGCTGGCACACAGAAACTGCTAAGCTACTAGGTTTGTGGTAACTTATTATGTAGTAGTAGATAACTGACAAAATTCTCATGACCCATAGATGCTGTTTGGTATGTAGAATTGGATGAAATCACTTAGAATATAATGCCCAACAACTGTCAATCCAATACTGTTTTATAGGTCACTTTTTAGTCAACTTTTAAAAGCATCTAAGTGCTGTGCTAAGTCCCTTCAGTTGTGTCCAACTCTTTGCAGTCCCATGGACTGTAGCCTGCCAGGCTCCTCTTGCCATGAGATTCTCCAGGCAAGAATACTGGAGTAGGTTGCCATGCCCTTCTCCAGGGGATCTTCCTGAACCAAAGATTGAACCCTGTCTCTTAAGTCTCCTGCACTGGCGGGCAGGTTCTTTACTGCCAGCGCCACCTGGGAAGCTGTCTAAGTGCTATGTCTAAGCCTAAATCCAAGTTTTCAGGAAAGAAACTATTATTTGGCACGCTTAGATGAAGTGTCTAATCCATGAACTAAATCACAGTATCTAGGAAGAAATCAGGGCACCTAGAATGAACACTGGCAAGGCCTCCATCTCTGTGAGTAGGGGGAAGGAAAGTGCAGTTGTCAGAGAAGAAAGCCACGGGCTTGGCAAACACCTTCACATTTGTCTGCAAATCTGTCCCCTTGAAAGACTGTAGAATGATACATTTTAATTTTCATTTCTTGGCTACTGCATTTAGGGTCTGTACCAATCAGAATTCTGCATAACAGTTTTGCTGTTTCAAGACCTATTTGTGAAGGAGCTTAGATTCATTTCTAAAAACCACATTTGTCATAGTATTATGTATCAAGGGAGACTTTGTACTGATGTTTTTAAAAGCATGTCTGACATTCTCTGACATGTAGTGGTTTTATTTTACTTAATTATAAGAACAAATGACTGAGCACACACAAGCACACACACACAAAGCGCATATACCAGATTGGGAGCTGGCCACGCTTCTTTCTCCTTGACCTATAAAGAAAATGATCAGGCTGCCTTCATAAGATGCACTTGATCTTCCAAAATCATAGAATGCAGTAATACTGAATTTCTAAAGAGGTCAGAGAAAGGATAATCTATTTAGCAGGAGGACTGGCTGATACCACAGCCCGTCCTTTAGAAGATTACTGTCACTCTATATAAGGTTTACTAGAGATGTTATTGGCCCTCTGCTCTCATCTTCTATGAGACTTTTTGCTTTGTCTTCAGTCTAGGAAGGGGCAGGTGTATATGACCAAGAAATCCTTGCCTCCTGACCTCAGTGATACGTTCCTGAGGTATGTTTGTTACTCTGGCTAGATCATTCCAGTTTTCTCTTGTGCCAGTGAGTGGGGGAAAGTTTTGGAATTGTAATATGCAGGAACTATTGGTTTAGTTAACTGTGGATATCAGAGAGGGACACTCTAAAGAACTGGTGCTGAGGTTATTCTTTTGACATGGCCTCACAGAATTTTATGATGAAGGAGATGATACTGGTTTTTGGAGAAGGCTGATGTACTGGTTAAATGGAGGTGTTGGTGGTAAAGCATAGATCAAAATTACTTTTGTTTCAGAGAAAGGGAACAGCTCTTGGCCAGAGAGAAATACCCCCAGAGGATATAAGGGTTGATGGTCTAATCATTCTTCATCTTATGAAACAGAAACATCTAAAAAATTAAACTGTCGTATACCTTAAAGAATGGAGTAGGAAATGGCAACCCACTTCAGTATTCTTGCCTGGAAAACCTCATGAACTGAGGAGCCTGGCAGGCTACAGTCCATGGGGTCACAGAGTCGGACATGACTGAGCATGCACACACGTACCTTAAAGAATAGGTCAAAAATTATTTTAGTGTCTTTAGAATAAAGGAGGATTGCCTCAAATTTTGTCCACCTGCAAATTATTCAAAATAAAAGCAGTACATTAACTATTTTTACAGATAGTTTTCTTTTGTGTGTGTGAAATTCTCATCAATTAATTTAAATGTTCATTTGAAAATGCTTATGAAGTGTGTGGTAATTAATCCTAAAGTTGAATATTCTTAGCTTTTCTTTCTAAGTAATGAGATGTTTTGTGTCTTTAGAATTCTTCATTTTATTTTGTTATAGTTTAGAAATCTCAGAAATAATGAAGTCATAACCAGAAATATAGGATAATCTTTAGTTTGAAACATTCCTAAACAAGGAAGAGCCATAAGCAAAATGGCCATACAGGAATTCCTAGGACCTGTTGTTATCCAGAAACTTCAGTTTGTGTAACTGTCCACACAGGAAAGTGTAACTATCCCCACTTCGTAAGTGCTAAGGATTCCAGGTAAGGGATTTCAGGCCTCTGACTTATTCCAGCACCTGCTGTTTCCAGGAAATCAAAGAGATATCTGCACTCTCTCATTCATGGCAGATTGTACTCACAGTAGCCAAGGCACAGAAACAGCCTTAGTGTTTGTTCATGATGACTTCATATCTATGATGAATGGGTAAAGCAAACGTGGTTTATATACCACATATGAAATATTATTCAGCCATTTTTTTTAAAAAGGAAATCCTTAACTTTTGTTGACAATATGGATGGACCTTCAGGGCATTAGAATAAGTGAAATAAGCCAGAAAAAGAAAGGCAAATAACCATATGTTGTCACTTAATAAGTGGAATCTGAAAAAGCTGAACTTACAGAGATAGAGAGTAGAATGGTATTTGTTAAAGACTGAAGCGGCTGGGAGGGGATGGGAGATGTTGGTTAGAGTATATATTGAATACTGCCAGCTGGATACTGCCAATACTGGAGAAGGAAATGGCAATGCACTCCAGTATTCTTGCCTGGAGAATCCTGTGGATGGAAGACCCTTGTGGGCTGCCATCTATGGGGTTGCACAGAGTCAGACACGACTGAAGCGACTTAGCATGCATGCATGCCAGCTATAAGATGAATAAACTGTGAGGATCTAAAGTACATCACAGTGGCTATAATTACCAATGTGTATTATGTGGCAACCGAAATGTGATAGTACTGGGAAAATCAATAAACCACTGAATCATTTTCTCAACCAAAATTACCAGGCGATTCTGCCCTTTAGAGGAATACTCAAAATTCAGTTCTCAGAAAGAGTGGTCAAGGATGTTTGTGTTGAATGATACCTTACACCCTACATTGAGGACTTTGAATTCTTTCCAGTTTTGCACTGTGTCCTAACTGTTATTGCCGAGGTGCCCGATTACACTCACTTGGTTTGGATATTATGCCAGCTTTATAAGTTATCACACTGAAGCGGAGATGAATGATATGTTCATCCTTGTCCTTCTCAAGTTAGTGCTAATATCCGAAATGATCTTAGATAATTGCCTTTTATATCCTTCAAAACATATCTATTATATGGGTGATTCATAACTTAGAATTCATTATAGGTGTTCATTTTCTTAATATACAGGCAGCTCAAAGCTACTCCAAAACCTTTGACGTCTCATAACCCATTACTGGTCACTCCACTGCACTCCAGAGAGAAGAAACCCAGCTCCACCCACCAGAACTCCAATACAAGCCTCCCTAACCAGGAAACCTTGACAAGCCACTGATACAACCCCACCCACAGTGAGGAAGCTCCATAATAAAGAGAACTCCACAAATTACCAGATTATTAAAAGGCCACCCCAAACGCAGCAATATAACCAAGATGAAGAGACAGAGGAATACTCAGCAGGTTAAGGAACAGGAGAAATGCCCACCAAATCATTTTCTTAATAAGGGCTTCACTGGTGGCTCAGACGATGAATCCACCTTCAACGCAGAAGATGTGAGTTTGATCCCTGGGTCAGGGAGATCCTCTGGAGAAGGGAATGGCAACCCACTCCAGTGCTCTTGCCTGGAGAATTTCATGGACAGAGGAACCTGGTGGGCTACAGTCCGTGGGGTCGCAAAGAGCTGGACATGACTGAGCAACCAACACTTTCACTTTCAGTTTCTTAATAAACCTATGCCAGATCACTCCCTAGGCTTCAGCTAGAATAGATTCAGGTGTAAGATATCACAGATGATCTTAGTCCCTACAGTATACTTTTGAAATCAACATCATAAAAGGGTGACACTATCCTGTCATTTGCAACTTTTAAAGAAAAATAAAGGATTTCTTCTTTTGCAAATGCATTATTAACTTTTGTAAATTATAATCAGAATTATGCATTCACTGTGCTTAACTATGCAGTGTTGAGTAGAATATTTCAATTATTATTCAAAAATTTATTTTACAGAAGTAAGCACATTGATTTACATTGTTGTGCTAATTTCTACATTATAGCAAAGTGATTTAGTTATACATGCCTTCTCTTTCATATTCTTTTCCATTATGGTTTATCACAGAATGTTGAGTATAGTTCCCTGTGCTATACAGTAGGACCTTATTGTTTACCCAATCTGTATAAAACACTTTGCATCTGCTAATGCCAAATTCCCAATCCATCCCTTCTCCATACCCTTACCCCTTGGCAACCACATGACTGTTCTTTATGTCTGAGCGTCTGTTTCTGTTTCATGGAAAAGTTCATTTGTATCATAGTTTAGATTCTACATGTAAGCGATAATCATGTATTATTTGTCTTTCTCTTTCTGATTTACTTCACTTAATATAATCTCTAGGTCCATCCATGTTGCTGCAAATGGCATTATTTCATTGTTTTTTTATGACTGAGTCGTGTATCATTGTACATTTGTACCACATCTTCTTTAGCCATTCCTCTGTTGATAGGCATTTAGGTTTTATCCATGTCTTGGCTATTGTAAGTAGTGCCACAGTGAACGTTGGGACACATGTATCCTTTGAATTTTAGTTTTTTCTTGATATGAATGTTTTATTAATCTCTTATTCATTAGATGACTATTTATGACACCAAGTTAAAGCGTAAAATTCACAAGTCACATGTGAATTGATTGTGTAAACCTCATAATGCTTTCTTTATATGTAAATTTAAAAAAATGAAAGAGCTATCTGGATGTTAATATTTTATTCTGTTATTCCTAAGTTGTTTTGTTGAATATAACACATTAAAGAGCCCTGTCTTACCTTTACTAAGCCAGTATTCTTTATATTTTCTTTCCTTTCCTTATTTCAGTTTTTTAGTTTTCTTGCTCATACAATTAGGTTGAACCATATGAAATTACAGTTTCTGCCTTTTCTTTTATTTGGCTTAACATAAGAGAAATTGCAGTAGAAAATGAATAAATTTTTATGATACCAAGAGCATGTATCTTTGAAGATTCAATGAATAGTACCACATGTCAAAATTTTTTCTTGGGAAAAAAGATAACCTGGAATTTCCAGACAAAAATTACACTTAACTGCATCAAAATAAACATTATACTTAGTTCCATTATGATTCTAAGAACAATTCATCTGGGGTTAATCGTGTTGTAGACATTATTATCTATGAAATAACATTTATCTTACAGAGACGATGTATATTTCTACCTGAAAGCACACAAAGCATATTCCTTCTTGAGTAATGATCTTGTCTTCAAAACTTGATATATGACCAGTCATTCAAACTACTGAATTGTGGATTTTGTGTAAATTCTATTTATTATTACAAGTAACCTACCTTAGTAGGAGGAGCAGTTTTCTCAGAACTACAGAGATGCTGTCTCCCATTATTAAATCCTAGAGTGCTTTCATTGTAAACAACTGTTTTGTTGGTACCTATAAAACAAAAGTCAAATTAACCTAAGAACTTCTTTGAACAAGAAAAAGCAGTTTTGGAAGCTTCATTGAGGCCTTCTCAATGGGCCTTACCGATGCTAATAAGAGCAATTAAGAATATCAACAAAAAAATTGGAAAAAAACGTTCTAGCTATTATTTCAGTGAGATAAATTTTTTTTTTAAAGGAGTTGCCACTAACGAATTTAAAAATATTCTTTGGATGGTTATTTAGCATGGGATAACAAAAATAGACATGTATGTGATTAAAATAAGATTTGATACTACACAACTAAAGCTGGCGTCCCTGTTGGGTCAGACTGTAAAGAATCTGCCTGCCAATGCAGGAGACCCAGGTTTGATCCTTGGGTTGGAAAGATCCCCTGGAGGAGAGAATGGCAACTCACTCCAGTATTATTGCCTGGAGAATTCCATGGGCAGAGGAACCTGGCAGGCTACAGTCCATGGGGTCACAAAGAGCTGGACACGACTGACTAACACTTTCACTTTCACCTTGGCAGGATGATTCTGCAATGTCTTTTTCTTGTTTTACAGTCAAGCTGTAAAACTGGTAGCCTTGTAAATAAATAAATAATGATAATAATATGCTACAGTTATAGTCTATCTTAATATAAAATAATAAACAACTAGGTACCTCACTGTTTGCTCATGTTTTGTTCTAACATGATGGACTATTATACAGCGACGATGCAAACAAAATAGAGTCAGTATTAAAAACAGTATCTACTGTTAATATTATTTTCTACTCTAGTCACATTAAGATTGAGTGAAATCTTTTTTAACTGAAAATGACTTTAGTTCTGTTTTTAAGTATTGGAACTGTTGGTAGATGTATCAAGCTGTTTGGGATTTGGTGGCAAATCCTTAGATATCAGGACAGATAAGAGAAAGCAATATAAATATAGAATAAAAGAAATATAAATTTTTAGTTTTTTAAGAATATTGTTTGAAGTTAGAAGAACAACAGAAAGTTTGTCTATAGTGATCCTTTATAATACTTTAAAAAAATTATGAACATTGACTGAATATAGTCATTATTAATATCTAACTAAGTGTCTTAAGTATTTTTCAAAATGGGCCTTTCAGATATTGGCTAAATTGTGTTTTGGTGAAATTAAAGGAAAAGAAGGTACAAGATTGGCCAGTAGTTTAGTTTTTATCTTGTAGACTAGAGGTCAATGTGAATATTATTCTATCACAGAAAAATTATGTTCCATTCCTCCTCTGCTAACCTTTTTCCTTTTTTGCCTCCCTTCCTTCCAGCCTCCCACCTTCCTTCATTTTTTATTTTCTCTCTTCTCCTCTCAGTGAAATTAAGACAAGGGGGGAAAATGAGTTGAGAGGAGAGATGGGAAATGCTCTTAATACCACAAAGTATTTCATTGACAAAGCAACAATCTTAAAGACAAGGAATGATCTGTTCATTCCTTTGTCCATGTGCTTTGGAGGCCTTTTCTCCCCAGTAATGCTGTTTGTGAGATGATGATGATCTATCTTGGATATCCTTAGTGTTACTCTGGCCATCATGCCCACTGTAAGGCTCTTTATCCAATTTTACAGAAGATAATTTCTAGTTTGTAAACCATTGGTTATCAGTTGAAAGAAATCATGCAGAACTAATGCTTTGGCTACTGTAATTAATCTTTATACAGTTTAATCCCTGTTTGATGAATTGATCTGCATCAAAGAATGGAGTATTTATTCCAAATCATATCCTTGGTGTACTGATAATCAATTTTTACTATCATCATAGTCATCTAGAAGAAAGGAGGAAGAAAATGATATATCTTGCATATAGACCATTAGTCATCATGTTGCATATCATAATGTTTTACTAAATGAGGAATTCTGAATTCTTTGCCTTCCTACACAAGGTCAACTCTGGATATGAAATAGCAAGGAACAATTAAGAATAATAAATGAGTAATGACAAAAGTTGAGCTTCCCAGGTGACTCAGAATCTGCCTGCCAATGCAGGAGACAGTTTGGGTTCTATCTCTGGGTCAGGAAGATCTTCTGGAGTAGGAAATGGCTATCCACTTCAATATTCTTGCCTGGTAAATCTCATAGACAGAGGAGACAGGTGAGTTACAGTCTGTGGGGTTGCAAAAGAGTCAGACACGACTCCACGATTAAACGACAACAATGACAAACGTATTAAAGATTTAGCTCTTGTTTAGTTTATAATCTATCACATATTACATTCTAACTCTTAATTTACTTATTTGGCCAAATTATTATATGTAGTAAAAAATATAATTAGTAAATCTTGCTTTAAAGTCTTTTAAAATTCTGTAGCTACTCCAGGATTGGATATGTTATTGTTTTAACCCAGTGGCTCTCAAATGGGGATGATTCATTCTCTTGGGGGGACATTTGGCAGTGTTTAGAGATATTTTGTTTGTCATGATTTAGCGTTTACTCTTGGCATCTAGTAGGAGGCCAAAGTTACTGCTAAATATCCTGCAATGCACAGAAAAGCCCCTTTTAACAAAAAATTATCTGGTCCAAAATATCAGTAGTGCTGAGGTTATGAAATCCTGAGTTAAATATACATTGAGCACTTCCTGGGTCCTTGATATTGTACTTAGGAATATCTGGGATACAAAATAGGCTAGGTAATCGATACACTCAAGAAGCTTGAAATTGCAGAGAAGAATTGAGTTGAAAGTGCAAATAATTATACCAATGATAAATTGATTAATATATCACAAAAAGACAAAATAAAGTCATAACGACTCAGTAGAGTCAACTCACTCTTATTTGGGAACTTATTTTTACAAAGAGTGCATATCTGGAAGATTGGCTAGAAGTTAAACTTTGGTTCCAGAATTTCTATGAAATTGTTATTTTTAAAAGTATTTTCCAAGTTTTCCCCCTAGTTGTAGCCAGTCTCCAAGATGATCCCCAGTTATGCTTTTGTCCTGAATGATGTGCTTCTGTGTAGGCCCCTCCCACACTGAATGGTGCTGACCTATGTGACCAATAAGATATGGAGAAAGTGATATGTAAACTACAGGGTCCAGTCATAAAAGGTATCGCAGCTCCTACCTTGCTTTCTTTTGGATCTCTAACTGTAGAGGAATCCAGGTGCCGTGTCATGAGGACATGCAAGCAGCCTTGGGAGAGGCATATATGCGGAAGAACTGAGGATTCCCACCAACAACCAGCACCAAATTGCTAGCCAGGTATGTGAGTGGATCACTCAGCTATCATCAGGCCTCAAAATGACCGCAGCCCTGACAAACATCCTGGTTGCAGCCTCCTAAGGGACACTGAACCAGGACTGCCCAATATAAGCAGCTCCCAAATTTCTAATGCAGAGAAACTGTCAGAGAAAATAAATGTTTATTGTCATTTTTAAGCCTCTAAGTTTTGGGGTAGTTTGTTATGTAGCAATATATACCTAATATACTCTTAATGAAAGTTGTCTCATTTTATGCTTCTAATAACAGTGTATGAGAGCGCCTGATGTCCTCTGTCTACACTTTCTAACACAGTGTGGTGTCATTTTTTTTTTTTCTTTACAATGAAATAGGTTAGTTGGATTGCATTTTCTTAGTGTGGTTAAACATATTTTCACATATTTAAGAATTATTTAATTCAATATGGTATCTATTCACATACTTTACTCATTTTCTACCAGATATCTGTTGTTTTCCTATTTATGTTTAGGGACTTGTCATATATTGAGAAAATTTGCAATTTGTGTTTGATACAAGTTGCAGATTTTTTCCTCTGGGTTTTAAAAAATGATTTTTCAATAAAAACATTTAAATATTTTGTGGTAAAAAGTTTCAACATTAAAAAAATTACTTTTAGACTTTGTCCTACAATTATAAAACTCATCCCATTTCTGAGGTGACTCAAAATCCTACCTTGGATTTTTTTTAGCATTTCTTGGTATCCTTTTTATATGTAAATATTTAATTCATCTGGAGTTTATTTTATATTTAGGTATAAAGTAAAGATTCAGCTTCATTGATTTTCTTGTTCCAAATAGTTACTCAAGTCAAAACAACAATCATTCTGAACCAATCTTTCTCCTAATTTCAAATATTTTCTTTCTTTCATACTAAATTGTGTTTGTATGTGGGTAAATTTCAGGGTTTAAATCTATCTAGTATATTCTATTGGTTGAGCTCTCTGCCTATGTTATGTTACTATAGAGTTACATTATTTTTATGATATACTACTTTGCAGAATGATTCTATTTACTAACTCAATTCAATATTTTTTGAGCACTTGCTGTATGTCAGATATTGTTTTAAGTGTTCAGGAAAAAGAGTGAAAATATCTTTGTGAAAATATACTTCTCAGTGGAGGAAATAGACAATCCTAAACCAAGTAAGTTTATGATATGAAAAAAGCAAATTGGTATAAATACTATATTTTATATAGGATTTTCACTGGCAGTTTCTCTGAGAAGGTGACATTTCATGTGGAAGTAAAGTGAATATGATTTAATAGAGTAAAAGCATTGCTGGCAGAAGGAAGAATGAGTGCAAAGCTGATAGGCAGTGGAAATGCACATTTGAGGATTATTACTGGAGCAAAGTAGGCTTCCCAGGTGGTGCTAATAGTAAAGAACTCGCCTGCCAGTGCAGGGGACAAAAGAGATGCAGATTCGATCCCTGGGTGGGGAAGATCCCATGAAAGGGCATGGCAACCCACTCCAGTATTCTTGCCTAGAGAATCCTGTGGACAGAGGAGCCTGGTGGGCTGCTGCCCATAGGGTCGCTAAGAGTCGGACGCGACTGAAGCTACTTAGCATGCATACATGCACTGGAGAAGGCAGTGGCAACCCACTCCAGTATTCTTGCCTGGAGAATCCCAGGGATGGATCCCAGAGTTGGACACGACTGAAGAGGCTTAGCAGCACCAGCAGCACCAGAAACAACTGAGGTGCTCATCAATGGATGAATGGATAAAGAAGATGTAATACTAAGTCAACCATAATAAAGAAGAAAATTTGCAACTTTTTACTATATGGGTGGATTTTGAAGGCACAATGCTAAGTGAAATTAGACAGAAAAAAGACACACTGCTTGGTATCATTTATATATGCAATCCAAAAACAACACAAAGAATACATATAAACAGAGAGTAGAAAAGTGGTTCCAGGGGCTGGGGAGTGGGGGAAATATCGAGAGGTTGGTAGAGGGGTACAAACTTTCAGCTCTAAGATGAATAAGGTCTGCTAGTGCTACTGCTAAGTCACTTCAGTTGTGTCCAACTCTGTGCAACCCCACAGACGGCAGCCCATCAGGCTCCCCCATCCCTGGGATACTCCAGGCAAGAACACTGGAGTGGGCTGCCATTTCCTTCTCCAATGCATGAAAGTGAAAAGTGAAAGTGAAGTCTCTCAGTTGTATCCGACTCTTAGCGACCCCATTAACTGCAGCCTACCAGGCTCCTCCATCCATGGGATTTTCCAGACCTAATATAAAACATGTGGGCTGCAGTTGATAATACTATACTATACAATTGAAATTTTCTAAGAGAGTAGGACTTTAGTGGTCTCATATTTTAAAAAGAAAGCAAGGAAGAAAGAACAAAGAAAGGAATTGCCAGGCACCTGGAGTGGAGGACTCCTATACTGAACTATCCTGTTCTCAAGAAGGTCACAGTATGGAGAGAGCAGTAGTCACTAGGATTTGATGAAGTCATGAGTGATTATGAGGCTCAATTTAGCAGTTTTATGTTTATTTGCTTACTATTCATATTTTTTCTTTTGGTGAAATATATGTTCCAATATTTCATTCATTTTCAATGAGATTGATTTATTTTTATAGCATTTTAAGTATTATGTATACACGAAATATTCATTTATAAAAACCATATTTCTCCTCTAGTGTCCTTTTTTTATTTCTGGATGTAATCCAAGATTTTGCAATGTATTTAAGCATCACATCTCCTAGTTTCCTCTAGTTTGTGGAATTTTCTCTATACTTTCTTGAAAGTTTTAAAGATTACTGGTTAAATGTTTTATAGAATATTGCTCAGTTTGGGTATAGACGATATTTTCTCATGATTTCCCTGAGATTGTGGGTCTTGAGGAAAAATATCACATAGATGAAATGCCCTTCTCATTGCATCCTATCAGAGGCACAGAATAGAAACATATATTCACTGGTGAGCTTAACCTTAATCACTTGTTTGACAGTGTATCTGCAAAGCTTCTCCTCTGTAAAGTCATTATTTTTCCCTTTACATAGTCTATTCTTTACAAGTGAGTCATTAAGCCTAGCCCAGAGAAGGAGAACTGTTGTTACTGTTGTGTTCCAATGGTGATTTTCTGTTTCTCACACTTGTATATTTAATCTTTGGAATTCTTCTGTAAGAAGGATTTGTTCTTTCTCTCCCATTTGTTTCTTTAATTCTAGGGTTTGAAAAACTTTTCCTGATAAGGTCCAGATAGTAAATATTTTAGACTCTGAAGGCTGGATTTTGAAGGCAAAATCCAAAGTATCTATTACTCTAATAGTTGCTCTAAGACATTGTTCCAAACTTTGCAGTCACTTTTAACTAAGTTGTGTCTGAACTCATGGACTGTAGCCACCAGGCTCCTCTGTCCATAGGATTTCCCAGGCAAGAATAGTGGAGCGAGTTGCCATTTCCTTCTCCAGGGGATCTGTAGTCTACTGTTAATTGTGTATGTGTAAAAAAACGTTTCATAATGAGACAAATATTAAAAAAAAAACTGAGACATTTGGACATTGTCTTCTGGATACATTTTAATTAATGGAACATAAAATATGCTCTTGAGAGAACTTGGAGCTGTTTAAAGATTTGACAATTGGAAGACACTTTTTCTTAGTGTAAATACAGTCTCTTAAAACTTCAGCCAACTTCAGACATAGGTTGCTATATTTTATAGATAATAAAACTGATGCTTAGAGGACTTAAATTTTGTGAGGTCCTATATAGGGCTGAGACCAGAGTCTAGACTCTAATACTAGTGAGTGGCTTTTTCCCATTATCCTTTGCTGCCACGTACAAGGAGATATGAATATGTCAGATAAAAAAAATGTAGAGTTAAACTAGTCTTTTAAAAAGTTTTACAACTATAATGATTTAAGAGTGACCATTACCTGTAATATTGGAAAAAGAAAATCCTTGTCTATTTGGTGTTTATGACTGCTCACTGCCGGGGAAGGTGGCAAGCAATAAAAGAAGTGCACAAACATAAAACAAGTGCTCTGGCTACCATTTGTTTCAGCAATTGTCAGGGAAGATAAATTAGTCAGCACAAATTCCCCAGAGGTGGCATGATGTGTAAGACTAATAAAACCATACCTGATGATTCCCTTGGAGAACGAAAGAATAACCTCAAAGAAGAATCAGAATTAACAAGAAATGAGACCAATCTTTCACAGCACCATGAAGGTTAGAAAGATAAAGCTATAGTACTCCAAAAGCCATGAAATTACTTCTAAAGGCAATAATCGATTTAGTGGGAAACATTAGAAAACTACAAGTCAAAAGCAACATCAACAAGAATGGTAAGCCCTGGAGGTCACAACCATCCAACAAAATGCCAGCTAAGCCCTGTTTCCCTCCGCCTGCTACTCAGTTAAGATTGATTCTGTCCTGAATCCTGAGCCTGAAACAACTGTTTCCTGGGGAGAATTCTTTTCCCTTACTAAGGATTACCTTTCCTTCACTGCTTTTACAAAAAGGAAGTAAGGAGGGAAGGTGGAAGGAATGGAGGGAAAGGGGAAAAAGAAGAGCAGAAAAAGTCTTGCATTTGTCCATTTTCTTCCTTGATTATTTGCTTTACTTGACTGGTTGATCAGGAGACCTTCAAGGAGATAGATTAGTTCACCATTTTTTGTTTCTCGCAATAATATGAGTTTATTATAATAATAAGTAATGATTTTCTCGATCATTTCAAGTCTCTTCTGAGTAATATGCATTGCTCTGTGCTCTGATAGGGCTTCCCAGGTGGCGCCTGTCAATGCAGGAGACACAGGTTCAATCCCTGAGTCAGAAGATCCCCTGGAGAAGGGAATGGCAACCTGCTCCAGTATTCTTGCCTGGGACATCCCAGTGGCAGAGGAGCCTGGGAGTCCATGGGGTCACAAAAGAATCGAACATGACTTAGCAACTAACAACAACAATAATTTTACTTATACATTTAGTTTTTGTCGAATAGCTATACTTTCTTGAAGAAACAATTGATTCTTTCACATACTTTTCCTGTTTCCTCTCAAGTGCCATTACGTAGAGACAAGCACTTCCAATCACTTAATTCATTGTTCTAGTCTTTAGCTCATACTTCTGAATAACATGCACATGCTGATACTCCCTGATTTTCAGTTACAGATATCTGTTGAATTCCTTGGATGAGGTTTTACTTCTCTTTGCCTCCTCCCTTCCTATCACAAATACTTTCCCTCTTCCTGTATTTTCATTGTACATATTCATAACTGTTGACTAAATCAACATTTAGCATCTGTAATATTTATACATACCTAAATATTAATCACAACAAAGGCTGTATATTTTTCTGGCCACATAAAATATACTGTTGATTTTCTGGGAAAAGTTATGTTGACTGTCTCCCATCAGTAGCTTCTTGTTTCTCTCTATAATAACATGGAATTTTTTTTCCAGTCTCCCAAAGAAAATACACTCTACAGTGAAGCAGTTAGTGAAAAAGATTTTTCTAAAGACCTGTTAAAAGAGGAGACTTCAGAAGAACATGGATCATATATTGTATGCCACATAATATTTTTACATCTTTAAAAATCTCCCTGAAGAATCATTCCCATGTCTTTTTTTCTCAGTTGCCTGATAGTGAAGGGCAACTTTTCTCAGTTGCCCTCCCTCCTAATAAGTTATGTAATTCCCTATGCATAGAGCTCTCTCTAACTCTCCCATCTTTTGATTTGCCTGAATCTTTCTTTTTTTTTTTTTTTTCTTTTTACTTTATGGCTGTGCTGCAGGGCATGCGGCATTTTAGCTCTGCAACCAGGGATCAAATCCACATCTCCTGCATTGGAAGGCAGAGTCTCAACCACTGGACTTCTGGAAAAGTCCTGCCTGAATCCTTTCTGATGCCATGTATTGTAGTCCTCCTCAGGCTTTTCATCCTCAAAAACAACATATGACATCAGCGGTATGTCTGTGAAAGACCTTTGTGTCAGACAGATTAGTCGGTTATTTCCTGGTGATGTTGTTGTTAGTCACTAAGCTGTGCCTGATTCTTTATGACCACATGGACTGCAGCATGCCAGTCTTTCCTGTGCTTCACTGTCTCCTGGAGTTTGCGCAAACTCATGTCCATTGAATTGGCTGGGGTTGAACTTACATCTCCTGCATTGCAGCTGGGTTCTTTACTGCTGAGCCACCAGGGAAGACCAAACATCAGGTACTTAATATAAAAAGATTTCTTGTTTACAACACATGCCCAGTGCAAGTTGGTGGGAGGGGGTCTGCACCAGGTTGATTTATGCTTCCATAATCATGGTCATAACACATTATTTTCACTTACAATTTTAGGAAAAGCAAGTCACATGTGTATACTTAACTGTAATGGTTACCCTACTGTGTGCCAGGAAGGACAAACAGTATTTTAAAATAGCTCTAATGATAATTTTAACCATTATAGTAACTATGTGTGCATGCATGCTAAGTCACTTCAGTCATGTCTGACTCTTTGAGACCCTATGGACTTGAGCCTGCCAGACCCCTCTGTCCATAGGACTCTCCAGGCAAGAATACTGGAGTGGGTTGCTGTGCCCTCCTCTAGGGGATCTTCCTGACCCAGGAATTGAACTCACATCTCTTACATCTCCTACCTTGGCGGGCAGGTTCATTACTATTAGTGCCACCTGAGAAGCCCTTAGTAAGTATGAGTGAGTGATAGTCACTAAGTCTTGTCCAATTCTTTGTGACCCCATGGACTGTAGCCTGCCAGGATCCTCTGTCCATGGGATTCTCCAGGCAAGAATACTGGAGTGCATTGCCATTTCATTCTCCAGGGTATGGTAAATATAGGGACTCCCTATACTGCAAACAAAGGAGACTCTTACAAATAACATATATCTATCTATCTATCTATCTATATATATATATATATAGTTACTGTTATATGTACTTTTCCTAGAAAAATCTTGACAAAATGCAACAGAAGTCCATGGTTTCTCTTATGTTTACATTTCCTAGGTGTTGTTGATCTTCTTAAATCATTAAGCTTATGTTCTCCTAAAAACTTATGAAATGTTTGCCATTTGCTGCAAATATTTTACTGTACAAGTTTCCTTCCACTTTGCTTCAGAGAGTCCAGTTATTATATTGTTTGATATTGTCCCACAGGTCACTGCAACTCTGTTCATTATTTTTCAGTTTCTTTTACTCTTCCTTTTGCATAATTTCTATTAGTCTTCACATTCTTCAACAATTTCTTCCATTATCTCCAGCAACTTTTCATTTAAGTTATTGACCTTTCAGTTCAACTTTAGCATTTTTTTTTATTGTTTTCACTTCCCTGCTGTATTCGCTTTCTACTTACTCGTTATTGTTGTCGTCCTTGTTGTTGTTCAGTCGCTAAGTCGTGTCCAGCTCTTTGCGGCTCCATGGACTACAGCACAGCAGCCCTCCTTGTCCCTCACTATCTCCTGGAGTTTGACCAAATTCACATCCATTATTTACTTATTATTACAATGAAATAAACATTTTATTTTTCTGCTTTAAACATATTTATTATTTTATTTTATTATTATTATTTATTTATTTTACTTTACAATATTGTATTGGTTTTGCCATACTTCAACATGAATCTGCCATGGGTGTACACGTGTTCCCAATCCTGAACCCCCTTCCACCTCCCTCCCCGTACCATCCCTCTGGGTCATCCCAATGCACCAGCCCCGAGCATCCTGTATCCTGCATCGAACCTAGACTGGCGATTCGTGTCTTATATGATATTATACATGTTTCAATGCCATTCTCCCAAATCATCCCACCCTCTCCCTCTCCCACAGAGTCCAAAAGACTGTTCGATACATCTGTGTCTCTTTTGCTGTCTCACATACAGGGTTATCATTACCATCTTTCTAAATTCCATATATATGCTTTAATATACTGTATTGGTGTTTTTCTTTCTGGCTTACTTCACTCTGTATAATCAGCTCCAGTTTCATCTACCTCATTAGAACTGATTCAAATGTATTCTTTTTAATGCCTGAGTAATACTCCATTGTGTATATGTACCACAGCTTTCTTATCCATTCATCTGCTGATGGACATCTAGGTTGCTTCCATGTCCTGGCTATTATAAACAGTGCTGCGATGAACATTGGGGTACACGTGTCTCTTTCAATTCTGGTTTCCTCAGTGTGTATGCCCAGCAGTGGGATTGCCGGGTCATAAGGCAGTTCTATTTCCAGTTTTTCCACACTGTTCTCCATAGTGGCTGTACTAGTTTGTATTCCCACCAAGAGTGTAAGAGGGTTCCCTTTTCTCCACACCCTCTCCAGCATTTTTGCTTGTAGACTTTTGGATTGCAGCCATTCTGACTGGCATGAAATGGTACCTCATTGTGGTTTTGATGTGCATTTCTCTGATAATGAGTGATGTTGAGCATCTTTTCATGTGTTTGTTAGCCATCTGTATGTCTTCTTTGGAGAAATGTCTGTTTAGTTCTTTGGCCCATTTTTTGATTGGGTCGTTTATTTTTCTGGAATTGAGCTGCAGGAGTTGCTTGTATATTTTTGAGATTAGTTGTTTGTCAGTTGCTTCATTAGCTATTATTTTCTCCCATTCCAAAGGCTGTCTTTTCACCTTGCTTATAGTTTCCTTTGTTGTGCAGAAGCTTTTAATTTTAATTAGGTCCCATTTGTTTATTTTTACTTTTATTTCCAGTATTCTGGGAGGTGGGTCATAGAGGATCCTGTTGTGATTTATGTCGGAGAGTGTTTAGCCTATGTTCTCCTCTAGGAGTTTTATAGTTTCTGGTCTTACATTTAGATCTTTAATCCATTTTGAGTTTATTTTTGTCTGTGGTGTTAGAAAGTGATCTAGTTTCATTCTTTTACAAGTGGTTGGCTAGTTTCCCCAGAAACACTTGTTAAAGAGATTGTCTTTAATCCATTGTATATTCTTGCCTCCTTTGTCGAAGATAAGGTGTCCATAGGTGTGTGGATTTATCTCTGGGCTTTCTATTTTGTTCCATTGATCTATATTTCTGTCTTTGTGCCAGTACCATACTGTCTTGATGACTGTGGCTTTGTAGTAGAGCCTGAAGTCAGGCAGGTTGATTCCTCCAGTTCCATTCTTCTTTCTCAAGATTGCTTTGGCTATTCAAGGTTTTTGTATTTCCATACAAATTGTGAAATTATTTGTTCTAGCTCTGTGAAAAATACCGCTGGTAGCTTGATAGGGATTGCATTGAATCTGTAGATTGCTTTGGGTAGTTTACTCATTTTCACTATATTGATTCTTCCAATCCATGAACATGGTATATTTCTCCATCTATTAGTGATCCTGTTTGATTAAAATAGCTTCCTTAACGTCTTTGTTAAATCCAACATAGATACCTGGTCATCACTGATGTGTTTTAGGGATTGGCGCTCATCCCTCAATACCCAGGCACCTTTAATACTGATAATTCCACTTGGACCTCAGATGTCTGATCACTCACAGCAATGGTGGAACCACAGATTTAACCCTGGCAGAAGACAGCCCTTAATGGACGACCACCCCAGGAAAAGTCTAAAGCACCATGATCTGTACTCAGCCTGAAGTACTGTTGCTTTTTCTGGGGCCTACTAATACATCTGCCCAAATTGTACTGCCAAGAAATGACTATTAGGACTTGGAGGAAACGAACTTACGGTTCTCAGGGGGAAAGTGTTGTGGGGAAAGAAGACATAGTTAGGGAGTCTGGGATAACATGTACACACTGGTATATTTAAAATGGGTCACCAGCAAGGACCTGCTGTGTAGCTCAAGGAATTCTACTTACTGTTATGCATCAGTCTGGGGGAGAATGGATACATGCATATGTATGACTGAGTCCCTTTGCTGTTCACCTGCAACAACATTGTTAATTGTCTATACCCCAATACAAAATAAAATGTTTAAAATGAAAAATGAAAGAAAGAGATGACTGTTAAGGCACTGGTGACTCCTTTTACATGCCATCAGATTGAGCTAGTCTCTTTCTGGAGTGCCAGCCTGTTACTCTAAAGTCTCCTCTTTAGTCAGGGATCTTAGTTGGATTATGGGGCCAGGAGAGGACTCTGCAACTTCCCTTATGTAGTTAAATATTAACTGTGAGGCCTAAGAACCAAAGTAAAGTACCACTCATTTGGGAAGTATTTACATAATGTGCTAAAAAAGTTTCATCTTTCGTGTAGATAATTTGTCAATATTTTATCACCCCTTAGTGTCTGGGGTCTGTCTCCATGTTACCAGTTTTATAGCATATATTTTAAAATTATCTTTTAAAAAATATGTATATTTTTAAAAGTAAAAATAACATTTCCCAATTTATATATTTTGATAGCTTCTAGGAAAAAGGAGGGCCCAATTAGCCTGACTCACTTCTAACTCATCCATTCTGACTCACTTCCAACTCATCCATTATGGAATGGAGTTAGATCCATTTCATCTCATAGAGGAAAATGTAACCTCCCTTATCTTAAAATGTCTAAAGAAAAACATTCTTCTGTGAGTTTACTTCTAAATTCATTCATTATTACATTAACTTAAAATATTGTAAAAGCTATTTAAATTTTCCAAAAGGTGACATACAAACTTATGAGAAGTGAAAATAAACCTAAGGCAAAACCTTAATTATTACATGCATATTTGATTTGTTATTTTAATACATTTTAGTTTTAATTATTAAAGTCTAAAATAAAAATTATTTAATGCTGAGCACATTGAAAACACTAATGTAAATTTATCTCAAAGAGTAAAATTCCAGTGAGAAACTGAATATCAACTATTAAATATTAACTTATAGTGTCTTGAGAAAAGGACATTAGCATAATGACAATCTAGGCATTTACTCACAGCAGACTATATTTCTGATTATAGTATTATTTCAGGCCCAGTAAGCCAACTGAAAGCACCCATTCATTTCATGCAAACCTCTGACTAGCTGCCTATGGAAACAAATGTTTCTTGTTGCTCAACTAGGCTGGGTTCAAACTGGTGACCTGGAGGTGAAAGGTTGTGGATTCTGTTATCAGTCATCTAAGTGACCCATTCCTCTAACAGCAAAGCACTGGCTCAGACAAGAGAGGGGAGAATTATTTGATTCAACTCATCAACACATTATGCCAGTCTGTTAGCAAATATCATCTTGTATAAAATATGAACAGCATAAAAGGTAGCTTCCTTTTATTGGAACATATGGAACATATGTGAGGGAAATGTGCCAAATCCAATATTCTGCAGATTGCTATGAATTGTTAGTGAGAAGATTCATTTGCAGTTCCAAGGTATTTCTTGCCTGTGACTGTCAAACAACGCCAGTATGATGGATTGAGTTACCCCAAGCAGATCTCCTGTGAATAGTCTCTGGCCTCTGTCGAATAACATTACAGACATGACTTTTACACTCACTGTTAACATATGTGGGGAATAAGTTATTTCACTTTTCTATCACTATTTTTTATTTCTTTGTATTAGATAACATAATAGAGAGTTAAAAAATGATTGTGGATATATAGCTAGCAGAGAAGTCAAGAACTGCAGTCTGGAATACCCATTGCTTCATAAAGATCACTCACATACATAATTTCTGAAAACAGAATATAAAAAAGTGGAGACAGAATGTTGTCTTATGATTACTTAGCAATAAATAGTCAATGCAAATATGAAATGTACTCTTGTGCTTTTGTCTGAGATAACCTGACTCCTAAAACACTGTAGCAGAATGTCTTTTCTGAAAGGATTCCAAAATGGTTTCAGCTGTAATTTTATGGCCAATTCATCAACGGCTTACTTTGTGCCACATAGTGTTCTAGAATACAGAAATGGACAAAGCCAACAAGTTACCTAGCATTGTGTGGACATAACTGATACCCTTCTGAGAAGAGATAATACACAGAGAGAAACAAATGATACTAACAGTTTTAGTAAGTAATAGTTTAAAGAACCCAAAGCAAAGTAAGTGAAATGGGAGTCATGTAGTTTTATATCATTAGATAAGTTATTCATAAAAGGTCTGTGTGAGCAGATAACATGTGGGAAGAAGTATGAATAAAAAAGAAAGCAAGTTTAAGGTAAAATTCATTTCAGGCAGAAAGGACAATTAAAGGGCCATGGTAAGGAATTTGCGTGGAATGCTCAAGAACTGACAAGAAGATCAGTGTGTCTGGAGAAAATTGGATGAAGGAAGGAAAAGCAGACTAGGGAATGAGAGTTATCCATGGGCTAGATCATTTGGGACCAGAAGTTATATAAATGCTTTGGGATTTGTTCCAAGTGTCATAGGTATGTTTGGAGGGCTTAAACACAGGGATAGATTATTTACCTGTTAAAGAACTTCTCTGGCTGGGTATGGAAATAGACTCTAGAGGGTTAAGAAGTGAAGAAAACAGTTCATTGCAGTAGCCCAGGCAAGAATTCCTGATGGATGGAACCAAACGATTATAAGTAGTACTCCTACTCTGGACATAATTAATGCTGATAGGATTTTGAGTCTGAGAGGACCAAAGGCATCAAGAGTACTTATAAGAGGTTTACCTGATAAGCTGAGTGAATGGCTGGGCCATTACCTTAGATATAGAACATTAGAAGAGATGCCATTTTGAATGGCAAAGGGATCAACACTCTATTTTGGACGGGATAAATGTATGAGAAAATTCCTGTTAGATAGCTGTATTTATTTTCTATGCTGCCTCACAAATCATCACAAACTTAGTGATTTAAAACAAGACAAGTTTATTATTTCACAGTTTCTGTGGGGTTGGAGTCTGGCTGTGGCTTAGCTGGATTCTCTACAAGCCTGGAAGCAAGCTACCAGCCATCTGGGTTCTCATCTGGCAGTTTGATTGGGGAAGGATCAGCTTCCAAGCTCATTCAGATTGTTGGCAGACTTCTTTTCCTTGGAGCCATTGGATTTATGTAGTCTTGCTTCTTTAACATCAGCAAGGAAAGCAAATGCAAGGAAAGCAACACTCTAGAATAATCAGCTAGCAGGATGGAGACTTATATAATACCAGAGTTGGAGAGATCAGTTTTAGAGTTGTCAAAACATTGATATTTCACAGTCTTGGGTCTGGAGGAAAATATAGTCAATGGTGACATGGAAATGGTAGTTTATTTCAGTGGACATATAGAGGGAATATTCCAGTCAACTAGAGTTTATTAAAAGGTGTAGAAAATAATCCTAAGATCAATTTTGCTACTTAATGGGTCAGTTCTTATCTGCCTTCACATGGCTATTACTCTTAACTAATTGTTGGCTGCTATAAGAGAGTTGTGTGCTTAGTTGCTCAGTCATGTCCAACTCTTTGCGACCCATGGACTGTAGCCCGCCAGGGCCCCTGTCCATGGGGGTTCTCCAGGTGAGAATACTGGAGTTGGTTGCCATACCCTCCTCCAGGGGAATCTTCCCAACCCAGGGACTGAACCCATGTCTCCTGCATTGCAGGCAGATTCGTCACCATTTGAACAAGCCCACCAAAGGTTTAGGATGTGCTTCCAGGTGGCTCAGTGGCATGCATCTGCCTGTCAGTGCAGGAGACATAACACAGATTTGATCCCTGCATCATGAAGACCGCCTGGAGTAGGAAATGGCAACCTGCTCCAGCATTCTTGCCTGGAAAATTCCATGGATAGAGGAGCCTGACAGGAGCAAAGGGGAGCTCCTCCTTTGCTCCCCATGGGGTTGCAAAGAGTTGGATATAACTGAGTAACTGAGCATGCACACATACACACACACAACAAATCCCAACACAAATACTGTTCTAAGAGCTTTTAAAAGGTCATCTAATTTTATCCTTATAATAAACTAATGAGATAGACAATATTGCTATTTTAATTGATGAGAAAGCTAATGCTCAAGATCATACAGTTACTAAGTTCAGTTCAGTTCAGTCGCTCAGTTGTGTCTGACTCTTTGCGACCTCATGAATTGCAGCACACCAGGCCTCCCTGTCTATCGCCAACTCCCAGAATTCACTCAAACTCATGTCCGTCAAGTCGGTGATGCCATCCAGCCATGAGGTATAACTAATGGATGTGTTGTGACTTCATAATCTACACCTTTAGCCACATCCTTCATAGTGTCTCCCATTGTGTCCAAATTGCCTGGGTCCCAATTCCAATTCTCCACTTCTGATCACTGACTGGTATTCTTTATGCCTGCATAAATATTTTGATTTGTTTTCTCTCATCCTCCATCCGGATAGTGTCTAGTTACTTCCTCCTTCCCTTAAGAGCTCTCTACATATACTTAGTAGACTGCAGTTGATTCGATATTGTGTAATAGAGGTTATCTTTCACAAACTTTAGTCTCATCACTAAAGACTGTTATCTAACGAATTCAAATCTGAATTAAAGTAGTGCACAAGAACAAATTAGTTAAATCTGTTAGTTTGAACCTAAAGAAAGAGGAAGTCCAAGAGAAAGGAGGAAGATGATTTTGAGTAGGAGAGAAAGAAGTAAACACATTCATCATTCTTACAATTATTATGCAAGTAGGCTATATGCATTATACATAAGAATAAACCAGGAATTATGACTTGAGAAATAACTTAAATATCTTAAAAGAGATGGTGCAAAATATGTCTCTCAATCATAATGGAATGCATTATAGTAGAAATTTTAGTTGATTCCTTTTTGTCTTATTGTACTTAGCTCCTGGTGAATGGTTATAACTAATACATCTTATACAGCACATTCACTTATTTTTGTTCAAATTATATAGAGGATACGGCTTAGCATATCTTTTTCACTCTAAGCATTTTTATCCTTGATCCAGTATTAGCATTAAGGTATATTTCTATTGCATATTCAAATTGAGGGGTACAACTATATAGAAGACCCTTTTTCTTACTGAAAAACAGTCCAAGATAAATTATTACTTAAAAAGATCTGATATTTATATATATAAATATATATACGCCGTTTGTGTATTTGAAGTCTACACTCTGATGACTTGATGCCCGTAGACGTCATGGAATAATTGCCCAACAGATGCATCGCCTCACACGGTTAACTCTGTGTGTGTGTGTCTTTTATGTTGTGCTTATAATCCATGAACACAATATAGATAGCTCTCCATTTTTTAAGATCTTCTTTAATTTATCTTAGAAGTTTGTAGTTTACTGTATGTCTTGCACGTTTAATTAGATATCTTGACATTTACAGTGCCATTATAAATTCCTAATAGATAGAGATAGAATTGACTTTTCTATATTCCCTTGGTAAGTCCATTTACTTCAAATCATTCTAGTTGTATTTTTTTAGGTATACACAATTATGTCTGCATATAAGTGCTTCCCCCCCCCGCCCTTTGCAACTGTGATAACCCTTTCCTTTTTCTTGCCTTATTGTACGGACTAGGATCTCCAGTCCAGTGGTGAACAGAAGTAATGAGAAAAGTATCCTTGTCTCTATCCCATTATCAGAGGAAAAGCCTTCAGTATTTCACCATCACACAGGATATTAGCTTTTTTGTAGATATTTTAATCAAAATATGTAAATTCTTCTCTGTTTACTGAGAGTATTTTCTTAGTCATGAACTAAAATTATTACATTAAATTTTCTTAAGTTTAAAAAAAAAAAAAAGATCTGATATTTATAATAGTTTTTACTATGGAAAACCCCAATCTAATTTTCCTGGATAGATGTTTTAAAGAATACAACTTAAATGATTCTCAGTTCAGTTCAGTCACTCAATCGTGTCCAATTCTTTGCGACCCCATGAATCGCAGCACGCCAGGCCTCCTTGTCCATCACCATATCCTGGAGTTCACTCAAACTCACGTCCATCAAGTCAGTGATGCCATCCAGCCATCTCATCCTCTGTCATCCCCTTCTCCTCTTGCCCCCAATCCCTCCCAGCATCAGAGTCTTTTCCAATGAGTCAACTCTTCGCATGAGGTGGCCAAAGTATTGGAGTTTCAGCTTTAGCATCATTCTTTCCAAAGAAATCCCAGGGCTGATCTCCTTCAGAATGGACTGGTTGGATCTCCTTGCAGTCCAAGGGACTCTCAAGAGTCTTCTCCAACACCACACTTCAAAAGCATCAATTCTTCGGCACTCAGCTTTCTTCACAGTCCAATTCTCACATTCGTACATGATCACAGGAAAAACCATAGCCTTGACTAGACGGACCTTTGTTGGCAAAGTAATGTCTCTGCTTTTCAATATGCTATCTAGGTTGGTCATAACTTTTCTTCCAAGGAGTAAGCGTCTTTTAATTTCATGGCTGCAGTCACCATCTGCAGTGATTTTGGAGCCCCCCAAAATAAAGTCTGACACTATTTCCACTGTTTCCCCATTTATTTCCCATGAAGTGATGGGACTGGATGCCATGATCTTCATTTTCTGAATGTTGAGCTTTAAGCCAACTTTTTCACTCTCCTCTTTCACTTTCATCAAGAGGCTTTTAGTTCCTCTTCATTTTCTGCCATAAAGGTGGTATCATCTGCACATCTGAGGTTATTGATATTTCTCCCAGAAATCTTGATTCCAGCTTGTGCTTCTTCCAGCCCAGCGTTTCACATGATATACTCTGCATATAAGTTAAATAAACAAGGTGACAATATACAGCTTTGATGTTTTCCTTTTCCTATTTGGAACCAGTCTGTTGTTCCATGTCCAGTTCTAACTGTTGCTTCCTGACCTGCATATAGGTTTCTCAAGAGGCAGGTCAGGTGGTCTGTATTCCCATCTCTTTCAGAATTGTCCACAGTTGATTGTGATCCACACAGTCAAAGGCTTTGGCATAGTCAATAAAGCAGAAATAGATGTTTTTCTGGAACTCTCTTGCTTTTTCAGTGATCCAGCGGATGTTGGCAATTTGATCTCTGGTGTCTCTGCCTTTTCTAAAACCAGCTTGAACATCAGGAAGTTCACGGTTCACATATTGCTGAAGCCTGGCTTGGAGAATTTTGAGCATTGCTTTACTAGCCTGTGAGATGAGTGCAATTGTGTGGTAGTTTGAGCATTCTTTGGCATTGCCTTTCTTTGGGATTGGAATGAAAACTGACCTTTTCTAGTCCTGTGGCCACTGCTGAGTCTTCCAAATGATTCTAGATATAAACAAATCACTTTTCATATCAGAAGTATAGAGTATGTGCCTATATAAAATTGCATGTTCATAAAGTCATTGTTGATCCTCTTAAACTTGTTCATCATAGTAATCTGATCTAAAGACTTAGGTATTATGTGTAAGGTTGACTGTTCCTGAGAGGGCTTCTGAATAGCAAGCCTAGTTCCAGTAATAAGTATTATTGATAGAATATATTCCCAACAAAACTAGGTCTTTATTTTACTCATTCTTTATGTAATAGAATCTGCTGTCATTAAGGGGAGAAGAATTATAGTCTCTAAATGCAAGTTATCTCAGTTTGTATGATATCTACCTATGCTAATTAATTCTAATATTTTACAGTGTTTACTTGGAGTTTCTTTTACATTTTATTATGAAAAAAACAAAGTTGAATATCTAGCCTTATTTTTAAAAAATTAGAGTCATCTTTTCCTCATTATTTCTACTTATAGTACTTATATAGAATTTTTAAAAATGTTAACTCAGAACTATGCATTTGAGAGCTGACCCCTCAAAATACATAGGGAACAATCCTCCATAAGTTCACACTGCACTGGGCAAGGATGTGGTTGGCTGTTACTCACTTTGCTCACCTTCCAGTTCCCTGAAAGAGCAGAATGATGCCAAATACTACTTGCTCACACTTTCATGTTTCCTGTGAATCAAATTGTAGATACTTTCTAACAGTTTATTGAGAACATAGAAGCAATAACAAATTTATCAATAGTGAATGAAACAATGACCAGTCGTCTCATATTTTTGTGTTCTGTAGGAAAACATCAGTGCAAGGAACCCAGGCTTGCTTCTCTGGACTCATGATTTTTTTTTTTTTCCCCTGAAAGGAATTATAATTTGTGCTTTAAAAAGAAAATGTAAGTGGCTTAAAGAGATTTCACCTTTCTGGGACTTAGTTATGCAGCCTGAAGGGAAACTGAATTTAGGCTACAGGTAAAACTTGATCTAAACTGTTTGGGCTGCCAGACGGGCTTCCTACTGTTTATACTTCACCTCATATTGAAGACAGCCTACATTTAGTAACAGTATTCTACAGAGTTTTCCTTAATCTTCCTGCATGCGTGCTAAGTTGCTTCAGTTGTGTCCAACTCTGCGCGACCCTACGGACTGTAGCCCTCCAGGTTCCTCTGTCCATGGGATTCTCCAGGCAAGAATGCTGGAGCGGGTTGTCAGGTCCCCATGTGCCTTTTGGTGGGAACTTTGAAGATTCTTTGTATCCATTTCTAGTACATTTGGAAACATAGACAACCTCAAAAGTGTTAACCAAACTGACATTAAATTAATGCACTATATTATCTATGTGAAATTAAAATATGTGATGTATTCTGATTTCATTCTGGATTTACTGCTTAGAAAGTGATGATGATCTTTAACCTCTATGACTAAAGAAGTTGATTCAGTCTGTTCTGGCATATCTCCTTTGAATCTCCTTTTCGCTTGATCTATGTATCTATCCTGAGTCCTCGGTCACTAAAATGACTTCATGCTATAACTACTAAGTTTTTGTACACAAGATTTCAATGTTAATTTTTTTATTAATATACTTTACATTGTGGAATAGTTTATTTCTGGAAAACAATTTGACACTTTATGAAGTTAAATATACAGTTGCTGTATGACCTGCCAGTTCTACTCCTGGGCCACTCTCGAGGAATAAAAATTTAAGTTCACACAAAAACCCATACATGAATATTTATAGCAGCTCTGTACAGTGAATGGATAAGCAGATTGCTGCACAATCACTCTGTGAAAGACTACTCAGTACCAAAAGGAACGAACTTCATACATGCATCAACTTGGATGAATCTCCAAAACATTATGCCAAATGAAAAAAAGCCAAGAGTTTAAACATTGTGTAGTTCCTTTGATGTGGCACTCTAAACATAGACAAAGCTATATTGACAGATCAGTGGTGGCCAAGGGGAGAGGAGGGGGTATGACTGTGAAGGGAGAGCACAAGGGAGATATTCTGGGGGTGATGAAGCTGTTCCATGGGGTTTCCAGGATGGCTCAATGGGTAAAGTGTCTGCCTGCAACGTAGGAGACGCAGGTTTAATTCATGGATTG